>NC_139346.1:133582102-133839602 GCF_055883805.1 Amblyomma maculatum
GATTTACTGATTTACTTATAGGAAGGGAAAGGCGCTGTAACCATCTCACTTGTTTTCTGTGGACACCGCAACCGCGCCGTAAGGGAAGGAAGGTGGGAGTGAAAGTGGAAAGAGAGAAAGAGGAGCCGTAGTGGAGGGCTACGGAGTAATTTCGACCACCTGGGGATCTTTAACGTGCGCTGACATCGCACAGCACACGGACGCCTCTTCGTTTCGCCTCCATCGAAACGCAGCCGCCGAGGTCGGGTTCGAACCAGGGTACTCCGGCACTGTAGTCGGGCGTTTTACCATTGCACCACCCCGGCGGGGCGGTTGGGCCACCTAATTACTAATTGGTTCACATGAAGGGATAGGCGCATATCTGTCACACTTGCTCTGTGGACACCTGAACCGCACCGTAAGGGAAGAAATAAAGATGGGAGTGAAAGTGGCAAGAGAGAAAGAGATCCCTAGTGGAGGGCTACGAAGTAATTTCGACCACCTGGGGATCTTTAACGTGCGCTGACATCGCACAGCACACGGACACCTCTTTTCGCCTCCGTCGAAACGCAGCCGCCGAGGTCGGGTTCGAACTAGGGCACTCCGGCACTGTAGTCGGGCGTTTTACCACTGCACCACCCCGGCGGGGCAGCTGGCCACTAATTACTAATTAGTGCACATGAAGGGAAAGGCGCATATCTGTCACACTTGCTTTGTGGACGCCTGAACTGCACCGTAAGGGAAGAAATAAAGGTGGGAGTGAAAGTGGAAAAATAGAAGGAGAGCCGTAGTGGAGGGCTACGGAGTAATTTCGACCACCTGGCGATCTTTAACGTGCGCTGACATCGCACAGCACACGGACGCCTCTTCTTTTCGCCTCCATCGAAATGCAGCCGCCGAGGTCGGGTTCGAAACCGGGTACTCCGGCACAGTAGTCGGGCGTCTTACCACTGCACCACCCCGGCGGGGTAGCTGAGACATTTGATTTTTTTAGCTGATTTTGTTTATAGGAAGGGAAAGGCGCGATAACTGCCTCACTTGTTTTCTGTGGACCCCTCAACCGCGCCGTTGGGGAAGGTAGAAAGGTGGGAGTGAAAGTGAAGAGAGAAAGAGGAGCCGTAGCGGAGGGCTACGCAGTAATTTCGACCACCTGGGGATCTTTAACGTGCGCTGATATCGCACAGCACACGACGCCTCTTCGTTTCGCCTCCATCGAAACGCAGCCGCCGAGGTCGGGTTCGAACCCGGGTACTCCGGCACAGTAGTCGGGCGTCTTACCACTGCACCACCCCGGCGGGGCAGCAGCTCCACTGCCTCGTGCGGGCACAAGAGAGAAAGTGGAGAAGAACGAAAAAGAGAGGGGGAGAAAGACATGCGACACAACAGCCGTCGTCCACCACCTAAGCGGTGGCGGGTGCAATCACGGCCTACAACCGATAAAACTTTGATGGCTGGCTAGCCCCCGCCGCAAGCGCCGATGATCTACCGTCCCAGTCCCGTAGGGCCGTGAACTGACACCCTTCACCACCTCAGCCGTTTCCATGTCAGCGCTGTTGTTGTTGTGGCTGTAGGAAGAAGGAAAAGAAAATGCACGGGCCTGCTACTGGCTCTCTAGCTGAGCCACCTCCGCTGCCTCGAGCGGATAGAAGAAACTAGAGAGGAAAGGAAAAGAATAGGGAAGAGAAAGACGCGCGCCGTAACAGCCGTCGTCCGCCACCTAAGAGGTGGCGCTGAAATGACGACCTACAGTTAAAAATTCTGTGGCTGCATAGCCCCAGCCGCAAGCGGCGTTGACCTACCGTCCCAGTCCCGTAGGGCCAGGAGCAGCCCTCTTCCCAGCCCCGAGGGCCAGGAAAAGCCACCATCCTTCGAACATGTCAGCGCACGCTGAATATCTCCAGGTGGTTGAAATTACTTCGTAGCCCTTCATTAAGACTCCTCTTTCCCTTCTTTCCACTTTCCCACCCACCCTCCATTCTTGCCTTACGGCGCGGTTCAGGTGTCCACAGAAACACGTGTGACAGATACTGCACCTTTTCCTTCCTGTCAGCCAATTATTAATATTATTATTAACGGGGTAGCGTTAAGGAGCTCGTGTCGCAGAAAAGCCGGTGTCGTCGGCGGCGTTGGCCGTGAGCGATAAATCCCGGCATGCACTTCATAAATAAAAAGCAACTTCCAAGATTGGCTGGGTGGGAATTGAACCAGGGTCTCAGGAGTGTGAGACGGAGACGCTACCACTCAGCCACGAGTTCGATGCTTGAAAGCGGTACAAAAGCGCTTCTAGTGAATGCGGTGTTCCCTTAGAAATGTGCCGTAGAACGTTATACTGCGGTGTATATCGGTAATTATGAGCATGTTACAGAAGTCGCAGTTACACGAGTAGCGATGTACGTTTCCGCTACATTTCTTCTGCGCTCTGCGCACATGCAGAGCCATCTTGCGGCAAACACAGAAGAAGCCCTCCTCGCAATGTGCGGCGCTGCCCCGACACGTGGCGCGCCACTCGCCCCTGACGTTTCGCCGTGCACCCTCACGGGTTGTAGAATCAAGCGTCTTTCCTTTCTTTAGATCACTTCTTCGCTCACCCGCTTCTCCCCTTCGGGCAGCGCGGGTACCGGTGCGAGGATAGCGTTTAATAAGTTTTCTCGCTCTTTCCCCTTCAACATCCAGCGTGCGTCACTCGAACAGTGGTGTTTAGGCGACGCGGCTCCTCTTTCCGCTCACAGCGCGATTGCTAGGTGCAGCGTCTGATGCTGGACGCCTCTGACGTGATCGCTGCGCCCTAGCGCTTCTGCTGGGAAAGCGTCCCCTGCGATGTGTGACTGACCGACATACTCAGTGCGTGTGAACGCTAAAAGAACAAGGGAGCAAGAAACGTTGTAGTGTGCACAACACAGTGCGATAATATAGATTGTGAGAAGCACTTGTTTGGACAAATAATTAGAAAAAAGTTGTACAGTGCACTTAGAAGTGTTGAGTATGAAAACTATGTCTTTGTGTGACTCAAGAGCATACCGAGCGAATGAGTGGGCGGTGCTAACGAGGTGCAATAACGCTATCGCGTTCCACTCTTGAAGGCGAAGCTTAAGCGTTCTCCAAATTTTCTTTTTATTAGCAGGGGGCGGTGAAAGGTGTGCAGATAAAGTGAAGTGCGGAGAGGCGAAGTGTATGCAGCTAGCACAGGACTGAAATAGAGATTGCGAAAGGCCTTCGCCTTGCAGTGGGTATAGTCCGGCTGTGACATCGTACAGCGCACGTGCGCATCTCTGTTTTGCCTCCATTGAAACGCAGCCGCTGGCGGCCGGGTTCGAACCCAGCTACTCCGACGCGGCAGCTGGAACAGGAAATCCCATACCGCAGCGGGCAGTATCTCAACGCACTAACCAGCGAAACACGAAAGCAGTTCGTCCTGCTTCTAGCCGGAATAAACTATCAAATATGGTAGCGAGGTGCTGAACGGCCTTCAGCACGGACACACGCTGTCTCTTCGAGGTGAAAGAGAAAATTTGAAAGGAGCTGTTGTTTCACCTTGAAATCGAAAAATTTGAAGGACGCTTAAGCTTCGCCTTCAAGAGTGAAACGCGATAGCGTTATTGCACCTCGTCGAGAAAACTTATTAAACGCAAGGGTATTGGGGCATCCTCGCACCGGTACCCGCGCGGCCCGAAGGGGAGTAGCGGGTTAGCGAAGATAGTGATCTAAAGAAAGGAAAGACGCTTCATTCTACAACCCGTGAGGGTGCACGGCGAAACGTCAGGGGCGAGTGGCGCGCCACGTGTCGGGGCAGCGCCGCACATTGCGAGGAGGGGTTCTTCTGTGTTTGCCGCAAGATGGCTCTGCATGTGCGCAGAGCGCAGAAGAAATGTAGCGGAAACGTACTTCGCTACTCGTGTAACTGCGACTTCTGTAAGTAACATTCTCATAATTACCGATATACACCGCAGTATAACGTTCTACGGCACGTTTCTAAGGCAACACCGCATTCACTAGAAGCGCCTTTGTACCGCTTTCAAGCATCGAACTCGTGGCTGAGTGGTAGCGTCTCCGTCTCACACTCCGGAGACCCTGGTTCGATTCCCACCCAGCCCACCTTGGAAGTTCCTTTTTATGAAGTGCATGTTTATTTATGAAGTGCATGCCGGGATTTATCACTCACGGCCAACGCCGCCGACGACACCGGCTTTTCTGCGACACGAGCTCCTTAACGCTACCGCGTTAAAACGCCACCTTGGCAAGAAAATGTTCTATGGAGTATGCGAACACCCCATGATAATTTCAAAGGAAGAAAATGGAAAGATCGAAGCAAGATAATAGCATAACTGACCAGACGGTATGCCGTCGAACCCTCGACTACGTAAGATAATAGTAGATTTTCTCGAGTCAGTCTTTATCTGCCGCGGTGGGTGGACGTAGTGCGCAGACATTGGGCCCGCGCTCCGGCGGGAATAAACCAGATTGCATTAGCTCCTTAGCTGGGCAATCTCCGCTCCCCAAAACAGCCCTCCCACTCTCGTGGTGCAGGAGCTCTTGCCCGGAATTGCCGTAGGATGATGATGATCTAGCTTCACAGGAGGTTTGCACCTGGTGCATCCACCCTTCCATCTGACAAGGCAAGAGGGCAGAAGAGAAATATGAGCCACGAGAGAGTGGCACGGAGCTCGTGGCTCTTAATTATTTTTTACAGCAGCTTAGCTGCAAAAAGGGTTCTGTGCGCGGTTTTAAAGTTACTTTCTATTTTTTGTACTCGGTTAACTGCTGTTCTTCTGAACGCATTATGATGCGGCGCATAAATGGTGCGCAGTCAAGAAGGTATTACCTAAAATCTAGCGCTCGTAGTGGCAAGTGCAATATGCCTACACTGCTGCGTCGTGCTTTGTTCTTTTCAAGCGCAGAAAAGAGTGTGATGAATTTTAGTAACCAAAACGTGTGGGCTTTTTTTGCTTGAGGTGCTGTGGTTGCCTTCATGCAATCACAGGAATAGGGCGTCATGGATGTTTGCCCTAGCGGTAAAAGACGGGGCGAATAGCCCTGTCAAGGTCACTAGAAGAAAACAAAGAAGAACGTTCTGCGCCACCAGGCTTCACGGATAACGTTGATCCTGACCGACGGAAAAGCCATTGAGGTGCGGTTTACTCAAATATATTCCAGTTCTCTCAGTGCTCTTACATGCTCCAGCGTAGCAGCTGCACGAGCTTGATGAAGTCGACTGTTATTACTTAGTCGGCTGCATAAGGAAGGAGAAACGTTGTTTCTTTCAACAACAGAACAGCTAGGTCCTTCCTCGCTTTAAAGTTGTGCGGAGCTTTAGGTAATTCATATGTGATCGCCATGGCTCTTTTATTGCAAATGGTGCACACCTTGACCTACAGCTCACGCGTTAACCTCGGCATCGTTGCCGGAAGAGCAGGGGACGGCTTGATCAAGCATATAGCGCGAAGGAAAGCGAAGGAGGAAGCTATAGCGGTATGTATGGGTTGTGATATGCGCTGTGCGGTGTGGATGTTGCAGCCAAAAATGCCGCAATTGCCGAGGCCATGCGCATTTGCTTTTCGCCACTGCATGCTGCGCGATCGCCTACGGTACAACTTCATCGCGACATTTCTCTCACCTCACTATTGTCCTACAACTTACGAAGGTGTAGCACAGATAACTGTCGCAGCTCTCCGAAGATCGAAGAAGATGCAGCGAACATTCTGCGCTCATGTAACAATTATTTCCTTTTCCCTTACACTGCCCCTCCTTCCTGAAGTGCTTGGCTCGACAGATGAAGATCAAGGGTTAGCTGAGCAAGCTGTCTTCTAGAACGAGTGTTCTGTTCAGGGCTACGTCGAGAACCGGTGGACTGCGTTTGTTTTACCTCAAGCCCAGCCTCAGAGTGAAACCTTCACGTCACGCCATAGCACACACACTTGTTTCGCAGCTTATGGTCTGGTTTTGTTAATAGGGTTTAACGTCCCAAAGCGACTGAGGCTCTGAGAGACGCTATAGTGGAGGGTTCTGGATTGGATTGGATTGGAAAACATTTATTCACCGGCAGAAAGTGGTTCAAGGCGAGTTCTTGGTCGCGCTAGATGGCCGTCAGCCCGTGGCTAACGGCTAACCGCGACCTCGTTGGCCCGCTCCACTGCCCGGAGTTGGATCTCCGGGTCGGAGCTGAGCAGCACGGTCTCCCACTGCTCGGAAGTTAGGAGCTGAATTAGGTCCGAGGGAGGTGGATCCTCCGGACAGTTCCACAGGATGTGGTCTAGTGTGGCTCTGTCGCCGCACTTGTTTCACTGGGGGGAGTATTGTCCGGGGTACATGAGCGAAAGTACCGCCGGGTTGGGGTGGGAATGGGTTTGCAAGCGACGCCATGTGGTCTCCTGGGTCTTCGTGAGTGATCTATGCGGTGGAGGGAAGATGCGTCTTTCGAGGCGAAAGTGGTGTATTATGTCGTGAAACGAGGTCAGGCCATCTTTTGAGAAACTCGGGTCAGAGGAGCCCACTGCCCGGCCGACGAAACCTCGGGCGTAATCGTGGGCTGCCTCGTTCCCCAGGTTGCCCGAGTGGAGTGTCGTCCGCCAAGGGTTCTTCAATGTGCACTGACATCGTACACTACAGCGTTTTTCCGCCTCCATCGAAAATCACTTTCCTCGGCCGGGAATATCCCTCATCCTGGGGCGCAACACTCAGACGTCGCAACCATTGCACCTCCACGCTGGGGCTGTTGTCCAGCTTCTATCGGGTATGAAGCAACTAAAGAATTAAACTGAAGGTTAGCTATGCAGAGTACAAGCTTGAACTTTAACAATTACACTCGTTACATATTGCTGTTAATTGCTCATCTGTGAATAAATATTAATTATACTTTAACCTAGAACATGACATCATATATTGTAATTCGAAAATTGTAGAGGGCACTTTGGATCACTAAAGTACGATGAGGCGAAAGCCATTATAGCGCGGTGGATCGTAGCCCTTCACTACGGCACCCGGCTTCGGCGGCCGCTTTTCGGTGGAGGCGAAAAGCTAGGCGCCCGTGTGCTGTGCGCTGTCAATGCACGTTAAAGAGCACCAGGTGGTAGAAATTTCCGGATTCCTCCACTACGGCATCTCTCATAGCCTGAGTCGTTTTGGGGCATCAAACCCCACAAACCAACCAAACCAATCACTACGACACTTCTATATCCTTCTCTTCTTTCACTCCCACCTTCCTGCATTCCTTTACGGCGTGGTACATGTGCCCGCGGAAAATTGTGAAATATAAGCACCTTTTCTATCCTGTAAATCAATTTCAAACGCCGCTGTTGCTAGTTGAGTTTGCAGACCGTAATAGCTTAAGAATTATGAATATCTGCTTCAGTAACTGGAAAAACGGAAGTGGACATGGAAAAGAATAATTTGAAATTTATATCATACTATGTTCTAATCTCGGCATTATGTAGAATGTAGAGGCGATAGGAAAGGTGCGATGTAGTGACCGCAGGAGGGTAAGGTCTCGAATTAGTCTCAATTTGTACACTGAACAAAAGAGATGATTAAGGATGATGTTCGTCAATAAATTAGCCGTGAGGAAGATGCCCGCTTTGCTAACGCCTCCTAGACATCTGGGTCTGCTTCTGTTGGCTGTTTGAGCGGGCGCCCGGTGGGCTCAGCTTGGTATAATTATGAATTGGTTGGTTGGTTGCACAACTCTTATTTCCATTGAAAATGGACGTCCTCTTCCCTGACGCCAGCACGCGTGCCTGTGATGTGATAACAACTTTATTATTCCACCAGACAAGGAGGCCCCCTAGTCCCCGCCCCCGGCACGCAAGCCTAAGGGACGGGAGCCGGGACCTCCGCGATCAGAAGCGGGAAAAGAGGTCTTGGTTCTTCGCGGCTTCTTCCGCAAGGCGGATGGCTTGTTGCTGTGAAGCAGGAACCTCGCTACGCAGCAGAGCTTCCCAGGCTTCTCTGCAATTTATATTTGTTTCAGCCCCTGGGGAGCTAGCACATTCCCAGATTATGTGGTCGAGGGTCCCCCTCTCCCCACAGTGCTTGCACTTATCACTTTTACTATATTCCATCTGGACATAATATACCCAGACCGGGTTTGCGAAGTTCCCAGCTTATAGCCACCGCCATGCGGCTGCCTCTCTATTGCTTAGGCTTTTATCCGGTGGTGGCACCAGTCTCCTGCTTAACCTGTAATTTTCGAGAATCTCAGCATAATTTTGCAGACGCTCGGCCATGTTCCGGCAGTCGGCTGGCTCCACAGTTACCCGGAAGTAGAGAGCTCGGGCTAACTCGTGTGCCGCTTCGTTGCCAGAAACGGACGCGTGTGCAGGTGTCCAAATTAGGCTAATTTTCCTGTTTAGTCGTCTATTAGACAGAATCCTTGCCGCTTCCACGAGACCCTTCCCTTTCCCGAATTCCAGATGGCTGTTTTGCTATCGCTAATTATGAATTTGGCTTCCGTCCCGACGCAAGCGAGCGCTATTGAGACTTCTTCAGCCGTTTCCGTGTTGTGGCTTCTAATGGTAGCGACCAATACCGGGGAACCTCGGCCGTCGACAACCGAGGCGACTGCCGCCCCCGTTTTGCCAGTTGGCGCGTTCACGTACGCAACCGATTTGCTGTCCATCGAATCGAAACGTCAATTTAGTGATTCTGCTCTTTTCTCCCTCCTCTCTATGTTGAATATGGGATGCATGTTACGAGGGAGGGGTGGAATGATTAGATTTTCTCTACAGTCCTGCAGGATGCTCGATTTTTCTCATAGTCCCGTATCTGTCTGCAGGCCTACCATTTCGAGTATATTTCTGCCCATGGTCTTTCAACTTAACCTTTTCAGCTGCGAAATTCTGACAGCCTCCGCTATTTCGTCCCAGCTATTGTGCACTCCCAATGAAAGGAGCTTCTCTGTGGATGTGGTAACTGATAAGCCCAGGGCCCAGGGTTACACCACTCTGAAACCGCTGGGCACCGCTTAGCCGCACAATTCAACACTGAGCGTCGTCTTCGTTCACACACCCAGACACTTCTTTCTTCACTTGCTGAATGCCAGCATGGTACACCACATAGCATTATCCTCGCCGCAGAAGCACAGTCCCGGTGCGTTCTAGGTAAAAGAAGCAGGGCGTGAATAATACGGTTTGAGTCGTGTCACATGCACAATGTCGGAAGCTTGTGATGCAGAAGACTTCGGGTTCAAAGGTTCGATTTCATATGTGACGTCGGTGACTCGACGCAAGATACGGTAGGGGCCTGTGTAGCGTGGTAGAAGTTTTTCGCTCAAGCCCACCCGGCGTGATGGGAGCCAGAGCAGAACGAGAGAGTCTGGGGCGTAGTGCACATCGCGATGGCGACTGTTATAATGGGATTGCTGGGAGCCTCGGGAGGCAAAGAGCCTGTCGCGTGCAATGTGGCGAGCATCATTAGCGCGGGAGATGGTATCCCGAGCGTCAGTACTAGTGGCGGCATCAGTAGTGGGTAGCGATGTATCAAGGGAGAGTAATGGGTGTCGGCCAAAGAGCAGACAAAATGGGCCAGCGGTATCGTGACGAGAAGAGTTATAGGCAAATGTTACAAACGGTAGATTAATGTCCCAATCCCGATGGTCGCCGGAGACATACATTGATAGCTTATCTGCGAGCGTCCGGTTGAGGCGTTCTGTGAGGCCGTTGGTCTGAGGATGATAGGCGATGGTAAATTTCTGGCGGACGGTGCACACACGAAGTAGCTCGTCAACCACTCTGGAGAGGAAGCAGCGACCACGATCCGTGAGTAGTTCACAAGGGGCACCGTGCTGTAGTAACCCGTCGTGGAGGAGGAAATCAGCGACGTCTGTAGCGCAGCTGGTTAATGGCATAACGCGTAGCATAGTCGGTCTCTACGTCGATCCATATGTTGCCCGACGCACAGACCGGGAAGAGTCCAAGCAAATCAACATCAACACGGAAAAACAGGTCAGTCGGGATGGATATTTGCTGTAGGTGTCCTGATGGCAGTGCGGATGTTTTTTTCTGACGCTGGCACAGCTCAAATGCGGCTACATAATGTTGAACTGAGCGATAGAGGCCCGGCCAGTAAAAACGTCGGCGCACACTGTCATACGTGCAGGACACGGCAAGATGTCCAGCGGTGGGAGCATCATGAAATTGTTCCAGGATGGTGGAGCGCAGGTGTTTCGGAACGACGAGCAATAGCTCAGCGCCATCAGGTCGCATATTGTGGCGGTATAATACGTCTCCTTGGATTACGAACATGCCAATGGCTTGCGTGGCGAATCCCTTTAGCTTTTTGATTGTCCCATCATTATATCCATTCTCCTAATGAATAGTCCTAAGATTTGCTTTTATCTACCTTTGGAACTAGTTTCTCTCTACTTTAATGTCAAATTCCGAGCTACACCTGCATCGGAGTGATTTTATGTTATAGATGAATAATTCTTGAATCGCCTTGTTACGTCATGACCTGTCGTGGCGATACATCGCGCGCCCCTTGTCGAACACAAGCAGCATTTCATTGAACACATCAAAGTTCACTGGCGTTCTATAATTCGTCTACAGGAATGGAGAGGCGCAGTATCTGTAACTCGCGGAATCCCGCTATCATTTTCCCTGTAGACAAGGTTAATTATGACGAGCCTTTCACGATCCGGGGCGTGGCGCAGTGGTGAAGCGCTGGTGAAGCCTGGGGATCAAAAGTGTGGCGTTTTGATTTCCCGGAAGAAGACAAGGCTTATAATTGTATTTTTAACTCTCGCTCTCGAAACGCGGACACATTTGCCGACACAACTGCTAACGACAGTATGAGGCACTAAAGGCTTTCGCATTAAAATATGGTACTAGACTGCGCAATATCATGCAAAACTGAGGTATGGCTCGTCGAACTCTTTTCAGCCATATTTAAACCACTGCCATTTTTTTTTCGGTACACCATGATGCTGGCATGAATTGAACGCTTTCTTTTTCAGATCTTACATTACAATTTCAATATTGCGATTTTATCGAATAAAAAGTGTTGCTCATGAGCATGACCTAATAAGTATATTCCGCTTGGGAAAGTTACTCGTTCCTTTTTTTATATAAGCGACCCCAGGCAAGCCCCTCGTACAGGACAAGAAAGAAATTTTTGCTTCCTGGCCAATTTTGCTAAGTATAACAGTAGCTAAAACCAGGTTTCTTTTTCGTTACTGTTATTTCTAAACACGCCTGTTTGGAATTCAAAACGGAGAGTTGAGCCTTGTTATCTTGTTCCCCACAAAATGTTGCCTCTGAAAACTTCAGGTTTATGTCTGCGCAGTACGAAAATAGTTTTTGCTAAATAACCGATTCGATCCAGAAATGCCAAGCCAGAAACTAGTATATTCTAGGCATTACACTTATCATTTTGGACACAACGCACGTGAACGGGACTAAAGATACAAGTTTCACAAAAACAAGCGCTATAGTTACCTGTGCGTGTTTCAGTATTGACGGGGTAGAATTGCATTATTCGTTGCCAAGCCACGAAGCTTGCGGTGTTCTCGTTTCTGTCTTGTGCTTAAGTTTGCGCTGTTTTTTTTTTAAATTCATTATGAACCACACTATGAACTGATGAAAACTGCCAGGATGTGTATAACTCATAACAATGATGAACGTTCTTTTATGGACAAATGCGTTTCAGTGAAAAGTTTTCTGGAAATACTGACCATTTATTTATCGGCCACAATAGCTGTTTCGGAGGGAAAGTCGCTTGTTCAAGCATCAGGAGTGTGCATAGACTCCAATCGCATGGCCTCGTTGAGACGCACATACCATTACAGAATCAGCGCACAGCCACGTCACCTAGCCCCGCCGGGGTGGTGCAGTGGTAAGACGCCCGACTACTGTACCGGAGTTCCCGGGTTCGAACCCGACCACGGCGGCTGCGTTTCGATGGAGGCGAAACGAAGAGGCGTCGTGTGCTGTGCGATGTCAGCGCACGTTAAAGATCCCCAGGTGGTCGAAATTACTCCGTAGCCCTCCACTACGGCTCCTCTTTCTCTCTTTCCACTTTCATTCCCACCTTCCTCCCTTCCCTTACGGCGCGGTTCGGGTGTCCACAGAGCAAGTGTGACAGTTACTGCGCCTTTCCCTTCCTGTGAACCAATTTAACTTTTAACGTCACCTAGTTCACAAGTATAGTCCGCTAGAGGCATGGAGGTTATCTTTGGCTCACAACGCCTTTAGCGCCATCGCATTAAGAAAAGCAAAAAAGTTCTTTTTCACTAATGGATAATTTCTAAGTGGCTACCGTTCACATCGTACTGCAAGCACCTCAATTCAGTGGACGCCAAATGGTCGGCGACATGGAGTTAACATGCCTTCGTGACGTCACCGATCAACAGCTGCCATATCAGCAAGCTGTCTCGGAAATGGCGCAAAAATATTTCGTTTTAAAAATATCTGCGGCATCAAATAAATGAGGTCAGATTTGTAGAAATTGCAATTTTAAATACATGTGCAGTAAACTGCAGTAGTGGTTTAGTTCAAATATTATCTCTCAGCACCACTTTAAGTGTCCTCCAAATTCTTCTGCCGCTCTTTTAACGGCTTATCAATGCCTGAGAAGATAACTTGGCTTTTGAAGACGTACCATTATCGCGAAGACATTCGTTTCCATTCTTTCTTTAAAGAAATCTGGTCATAGTTTAAAATATATATGGAGTTAACCAAGAACATAGTCACTACATACGAGCTACCTTTATTTTGAAGAGAGTGCAGGGAGTGCTACAAGGCCTGCACTACTTGAACGGAAACAATATGTTCACATAACATCCTACGGCTGCGCGCTCTGAAGGCAGATAGTTAATGGTACACGTTTCAATTTACACTGTAAAAAATGTGTTTGAAATTACAGGTATGTATAAAAATATTTCTGTACTAGTACAAAGAATATCTGTTCTACTTCAATGACCGAAATACGTTCACGAAAAAAAAAAACTGATTTTCTGTTTTCCAGTCCAAACCTCGATTGGAAGGCAAACAATTCAATATATTTTTGGCGTTTGCTTTATTTTCTACCGCAAACTGATTTTTACTTAAATAGTGGGTAAATTGTAAATAGAAAGCGCAATGGCATCGCAACCCCGAAGACGCTGTCCGATGATCGGCTGTGTAACAATTTCGATTCGAAAAAGGATAACTAGTGGCGCCATATTGAGGTCCGTCCTTGGTTGACTTCCTGCTACACTGGTATCTGTTAGGCATTTTTCTACTTACCTCTTTTCGGGGGCTAGACGATGGCTGTTACGAGGTCAACCTTATGAGTGCCATCGAGTATTGCCAGCGCCGAGAGATATTCGTGAGGGTAGTTGGCCAGGAGTTCGCCTTGAAATAGTGTTCATTGAAGAAATTGGCGGCTAACGCAATTTTATTGTTATTGCAGGCAGAAAACATGAAATGAAAGACGAGTAAAAAAAAGATATATTTGGATCATTATTTTCTCTGTGACATAAAAAAAAGAGAAAACGCCGTAGAACAGAACTTTTTGTCAATTTACAAAAATGTTCTATCAGTTGTAAACAGAAAAAAAAAAATCACAGAAAACTTAAAAAAAGAAAACAGCAGAACAGACAATTTCTGGCAAGACAGCTGGCAAAAATTTTTTGTATTTTTCAAGAAAACTTTTTTACAGTGTAAGATATAAAGCAGACCTTAGCACGGTGACATCGAAGGCGGAGTAAATAGAACAAGTGTGAAAAGAGCGTGACCTCCCTCTTGGTATCCTCACGAAGCCTGATTGATTTATAGTAAGGGAAAGGCGCGGTAACAGTTCACTTGTTTTTCTGTGGACACCGCAACCGGGCCGTAAGGGAAGGGAGGAAGGTGGGAGTGAAAGTGGAAAGAGAGAAAGAGGAGCCGTAGAGGAGGGCTACGGAGTAATTTCGACCACCTGGGGATCTTTAACGTGCATCGCACAGCACACGGACGCCTCTTCGTTTCGCCTCCATCGAAACGCAGCCGCCGAGGTCGGGTTCGAACCCGGGTGCTCCGGCACAGTAGTTGGGCGTCTTACCACTGCACCACCCCGGCGGGGCGCACGAAGCCTGACGTCTTCCATATTGCACTGCCGCCACTCGCGTTCGACAATCTAATTTAATTGCCCATCATTTACAACCACAGTGATATTCTAGGCTTCTAACCTTCCTTCTGCTGCTGCGCTATAGAGGTGCTCACTATTGTCCCATTGTGCTACCTTCAGTTTTCACTACTCATCATTACCATATATAGCTTAGAGGGCGTGTACTAGCAGAGGCGAGTTTAAAGATGTTGGAATGTTGGCATATTCAGGTAGATCATACCACTTGGTGGCAGTACCGAGGGAATAACTCGCAGTTTTACCAGGAATTTATACCCTAAATTGATCGGGAAAGTCAGATTTCAGCAGGTGCTGGCGGCGTACTCTGTCCTTTCATTGCTACTAACATATCTGTTTGGAGCGTCTGCAACGAATATACTACGTTTCATGGCTATGCCACGGTGTCATATACAGATGTATTCGCTTTCACATCAACTTAAGGCAGCGTACTTCTCTTTCAATACATTACTGCTAATTTTACTCTTTTTTTTTTAATATGTTCAAAACAGAAAACCAGACAACCAAAGACAAGACGCTGACATACGTGTACCGGTGCTTCTATCTGCATAGTTACTATTGGTAAAAGCGGCGTCTGGTATCTGCGGTGGATGTCAGTGAGTTTATTAATTTTATTCTATTTAAAATAAAGCTGTTTTAGCTTTCTCATTTATATTATTCAGAGGATCTGTGTATATTAGGTAACGACGTTTCGAACGTGACTTAAGCGACGCGGTAGCCGTTGTGTTCTTAGAGCTGTATAGAGTTAATATACTAACTTCCATAACGTCAGTGTTTGCAGTCGCGGACTACCAGTGAGAACACGAGACTACCATATCGAAAAATTAAGTTTGAATGATTCTGCCGTATTTCTCAGCTTCACAGCCTTATATCCGTTAACTTGGAGATGGAGCTTCCCAATGAAGTAAGAAAGAATGGTTGAAAAAATGAATACATTGTCCCTTTAAAGTTTAGCAAACTAGTCTTCTATTCCTCCCAATGGCTGTGTTCTTATACTTACAGTGCCAGTACTCGTTTGCGAACGTTATTTAACCCTTAAGCGCCCACAGGGAATATATTTCCCACTTCATTCAAACGCTTCCTATTGCTGAAGCAATCTTCTTTTCCTTAAAATACTGTGGCGCCATCTAGTGTAACACCATAGGAACATAACAAAAAAAAAAATTATCGTTTTCTCTGCAACCCGCTAAGTGCCACTGCAGGTTTTTCGCAACTTCGCGCCTTTTTTTCTCGTTCCGAGTGCTCTTACGCGCGTGGATCGCCACAGGGAAAACAAGTCACGGATGCTGGGTTTCTTGCGTCACTAAAGTAAGTAAATTATATGCAATCGATAGGTTGAAGTCTCCTCGAATGTATGATAGTGTTTCAAAGCGTTGTCCTAGCTGTCATGTGAAAAAAATAGGGTGTCACTCAGACCTGTCATATGGGAACATATTTCCCTACGGGCTTTTTGCGGAATTTCAAGCGTGTTTGCCCATCTTTTTTTCTGCCTCCAGATGGCCGGACGTCTGACTGCTGAAGAGGCTTTAGATCTGTTTTTTTTTTCACTTCCTGATGACGTCGATCGCTCAACGGATAGTGAAGAAGATGATGATGTTGATGAGCCAGCAGCAGTTGTTACCCGCTCGAAAGATGAAGAGGACAGCTTGGCGCCTTGCATAAACTCATCAGATGCCCACTCCAGCAGCGACAGTGTTGCAGAACAGGAGAGTGATGACGAAGACTGGGGAATACGCTCTCTTCCGCAAGAAAAAAGCATTCCAAAGTTTTCTTCCCTACCACCAGCTTCATCAAAGCTCCCTGAGAACTTCACATCTTTGCGGATTTTTGATGCACTGTTCGGTGAAGCTGTGGAAGTACTCGTGCGTGAAACTAACTTGTTTCCAAAACAAGCGAAGTTGAAAGGGTGGCAAGACACTACAAACGAAGAGATGCGTGCGCTCCTAGGTGTGATTATAAAGATGGGCTTCCACAAGCTCGAGAACAGAAGAGATTACTGGTGCACCGACAGCGACCTGACCGTACCTTCTATAAATTGCATCATGCCAAGATCCCGGTTTTTTATTCCTTTGCGGGCTCTTCATGCCAATGACAACGCAACTTCAGTGCCAAAAGGTGAGCCAGGGCATGACCCATTGCACAAGATCCGGCTACTTATGACCTCAGTAATGAGGAAATTTGACGACTGCTACGAACCATCTGCCTGCTACTCAATCGACGAGAGCATGGTTCGTTTCAAGGGAAGGAAGTCCTTCAAGCAGTATATGCCTCTGAAACCGATCAAGCGCGGCTTCAAAGTCTGGGTGCGCGCAGATGCCACTACTGGTTTTGTGATCCAGTTTGATGTTTACACTGGAAAAGAGAGCGATGGCAGCGGGTTAGGCACGCGTGTGGTGAAGAAATTCACTGAGGGACTTGAAAAAACCGAGTGCCTAGTGATGTTCGACAACTTCTTTTCTTCACCAGAACTGCTACAAAACCTGTTTGAAGAAGGCATATATTCAGTTGCCACTGTGCGACAGCAAAGGAAAGGGCTTCCCGACACCCTCAAGAACAAAAAGAAGATGAAAGAAGGGGACCATACCTACCGTGTAAAGGGGAATGTCGCAGCTCTGCAGTGGCAGGACAAGAGGCTTGTGAATGTACTCACGACTGCCCACAATCCCTCGCACACAGTCACAGTTTCCAAGAAAGCGAAGGACGGCTCTAAAATTGACATCCAATGTCCTCTGGCTGTTATCGAGTACACAAAGTACATGCGCGGTGTAGACCGCTTTGACCAGCTTAGGGAGTATTACACTGTTAGCAGAAAGTCTCGAAAGTGGTGGATGCGCCTGTTTTATTTCATTTTGGACTGCGCTCTTGTAAACAGCTATGTGCTGTACCGACTTTCAAACGTTGGCTGCGATGACCACTTACGCTTCCTGATAAGGCTGTCAAGGCAGCTTGTGAATGGTTACAGTAGCAGGAAAAGATCAGCTGCCCTTGCTCCACGACGACCTTCTATCAAGAAGACAGAAAAAAATCTTTGCGTGCCAGATGAAACTCGCTTTGCAGCCACACCCCACTTCCCGGAGGTGGCAACTTCATACAAGCGCTGCAGATGCTGTTCAACTGCCAAGAATGATAAGAGGTCAAGGATCATCTGTTCAGTATGCAAGGTTCACCTCTGCATTGTTCCCTGCTTCATGAAGTTTCACCAGAAGTAGGTCAGCGCTCAAAGCCCATTGGGAAGAATATTCCCACACCTGTGTTTCCGCCGCTTATAAGCTGATGCGTTTTTTTTTTTTGTTGAAAATGTGTTCACAGATTAATAAAGAGCGTTTTTGAAACATTTCACCGATTTTTTCATAGTAGAAGCACTATGGGCTTTTAAGGTTGCCCTGAAAACGGTCACATGCACGGTCTCTCCTTTATTTGGTATGTCCCGCTTCCCCTTCGAGGCAGTGTAGCTCAAGCCGTAGATGGAGAACGGCTTGATTCTTTTCGTCGTTGGTATGGTTTTCAGGAACAGCCAGGCTCCCAGATGAAGAGTGCACCCAGCGAAAAAGAGGGAGCTGTCGGCGCACAGCGACGTGGGAGCCCATTTTGGGTCATGGCAATTTTCTTCGTTGTCGGTGCACTCCCTGGAATGATTGCGACAACAGTGGTCGCCTCGTACCTGCTCTCCCAGGAGCAGCCAGTGCAGACAAAGATTACGGACACTACCTTGGTGAGCCGAAGCACCTAAGTCAAACCCAGCGCTATATAATATGTGTCACTTAATGTTAATTCAATCATAAAAAAGCGTCACACAGCAGTCCAGTGAAACCAGAAACGTATTTATCCTGCGATGGAGTGCTCCTGAGAGTAATATTTTAAAAATCTTTATTATAGGCTGTAAGCTTAGATATTGACAGCACAGTATTCTCAATATTCACATAAGAGCCAAGTGTTGTTCCTTAATTAGCAGAGGTGGTTACGTAACCATCGATATGAATTTTTGCACCAACAAATGTCCTACATGGTCTCTTTTTTCACACTTAAACAAAGCCCGCAAAATTCATATAAAACACGTAAATGCACTCTTCTGCCACCGAATTGTAGTGCTGCCAAACTTTCTTTAATTAGAGAGGCGTGGGTGCTCGCCGCCTCGAAGATTTCACAGAGTTTTCGCATTGACAACACTTAGCGATCACTGTGGAAAGTGCATTGAGAGATGTCGAAAGTGCAGGATGGGGTTTATTAGAGGTACTGGGCGATCTAGAAGGCCGTCAGGAACAGTCAACGTACGCGTAAGTCCAGAGCACACACCGATAGCGATGTCACTGGTGACAGCGCACAAAAGCTATTCCTTCGTCTTCGAATGAACATCTTCCTCTTTACAAGGGCCCTTGGGACGAAGAGGAGCCACCCTGGCGACTAACGGTGTAGGCAAAATGGCAGAGGTCGTAATATTGTTTAAGGCGCTGGATGTGGACAGTTTCAAGGCCGCGTAGACGGAGATCAGGTGAGGGCATCAGCAGTTCTACAATTTAATTTTTTTTTCAAGGAACTTCATTGACAAAACCAAATAGGTACAAACACTGTTTGGACTGATAGCTCAGTAGGCTAGTGGCCGGTCCAAATACAAATATTACCATCAGATTCAGAGGATCAAGGATTGAAAGGAACAATAATGATATAAACGCAACATTACTGCTACAACTGCATACATATGCAAGAATACAACAAAGTGCAAGTAAAATAAAATACCCACATAATTATGAGTACCAAATAAAATCGAAAAGCATATTAGTACTACTATGAAGAAAAGGAGCATTAGAAAGAATATGGTTACAAAGTACAATAAAGAGCAAGTGAAGTACACGATACACTCACAAAAATTAATGCGCACACGTAATAGCATGTGCGCAACAATAAATAACAATGTAAAGCATGTTTCAAAAACTAGGCAACATATGTGAATTTCACTAAGAAAGAAATTTAGGCAGAATTTTATTAGACTGGTAATACAGTTTACATGTCAATTTAAAATTTCTGGCTGCTTTTACCTCGATCGCAATTCATTCCATATTTTAACACATTGAACTCCATCAGTCGCTCGCCATATACGTTTCTACATTTGGGGAGGTTAAAATTACAGTTAGATGCCTGCCTAGTATTACGTGAAGGCTGGACAAATAGGCTTAATGGAAGGAGGGAGTTAGTGATGATTATGTTGTTGATCACAATCGCAACTTTGTAGTTACGTAAGGTTAGGTACGATAGTATATTGTTGGCAAAAAAAAATGTCAAAAATCAAAAATTGAGAGGAGAGATACGCTCCAGGACACGGTAGGGGCCGTGATACTTGGAAATAAATTTATAAGATAGTCCGGGAGTCCCTGATGGAATCCACAGCCACACAAGACTGCCAGAAGAGAATTGCGGTGTCGTCTGATGGTCTTCGAATGAACATCTTCCTCTTTACAAAAACATTAGCGTTGGAACGACGTTGGGGGCTACTAGTCGACGCCTTTATACATTACAACCATTTTTTTCTCATTACCCGTGACTCCCGTGGCTCATGAATTACATGGCTCAACACTCCCATATTTATGCATGGCTAATGGCTCCTTGATGATCAGCACTTCATTGTACCATTACTCACAACCCTCATCTGGTCATTGATTAATCACGTCATTTGAGAATGACGTCACAAGGAAACCAAATTCCGGTTAAACATTTTGCATACAGTTCCTGCGTCAACATAGCCTACAAATTATTTCGCATTAAAACTTAAGGAAGCGAAAAAAAAAAGTTACGCAATTTTATACACCGGTGGTCAAGTTCTGAAGTAGTCGGGTGAAAGGGCGATCAGAGTCAACATGATGACGCGCACTACGTAATAGTCTCCTACTCTCCTGTGCTATCGTAGACGAAAGGAGCACCATTCCAACCTAATTGGAACCGTATTGTTCGTTGTACTCATTTTTCTCCTGGCGCTACTAACCGGTCTCTGGGCAATGAGGCACAGGCTAGACAAGATAGGGAGAACGAGACCGTTTTTTTCCAATACAATACCATAGGGAGTGTATTGTTCGTTGACTGGGCTAGGAGGGCGCAGGTGTGAAGGGGGAAGCTGTATGGCGGCGGGTTGCAGGGTAAATATTACGTTTAGCTAAGGAGACCCCCTCCCGAGGCAAAATGTCCCTAGTCAAGGGAGCAAAGGTTCGTTTCCTTCCCTTGCCGACCCCGACTATGAGAGCCTGCTGCTCCCCCTCCCGAAGCTCGGTGAATTGGTAGCGCCAGGTACAAAAAGCAGCCAAGTCAGCAATATGGCGGCAATCATGTTGGAAAGATTCAAAATGATGCAGTGCACGTGATCCTCTTTTTGCCAGGTCGACCTTGCAGTTTCTGTAGTTCATCAGACTGCTTGTGAAACGTGGTCTCCGCTTTCTTAATTTGCACCGCATTGCAGCGCGTCGAGCTAAGTGTTAGTGCGTAGGTTTCGTTTTTCAAAACTCGGCTCGAAGCACTGCAATATCATTGCGTATGAGCGCAGTCAGATGGCAATTTTTTAAACATATTTCTTGGACTTTCTTTAAATGCCTAAAAACATGGGTTGTGGGGTTTAACGTCCCAAAGCAACTCAGGCTATGAGAGACGCCGTAGTGGAGGACTCCAGAAATTGCAACCACCTGGGGTTCTTTAACGCGCACAGACATCGTACAGCACACAGGCTTTTCGTCTCCATCGAAAAGCTACCGCCGAGGCCTGGATTCGATCCCGCATCTTTGGGAACAGTAGTCGAGCGCCGTAACCACTGCGCCAACCCGGCGGGGTTAATGCCCGAAAAGAATTAGCTCGTATTCTAGTGGAGACAAACTGGTTCGTTTGTTAGTTAACCACCTCAGCAACATGATGAAAAACGATTGGTCATGAATTAAACGTGACCTGCCTTGCTTAATTCATGCTGTTTAATTACTTATTTATGCAAAATATAGCACTACTCGCACGCGCACTCCGGGCAGGAAATAGTTACGTAATGATCAGACACGTGATTCGACAACATTTTGAAAGCAATTGGATTTAGTCTTGATAATTGCATGATGATTTAACCTACTGAATGCTTTTTTACTGCTTGACACACACTACAGCATTTTGTCAAATGTTGTGGTTGGAAGGTTGGTGGCCACTAAGGTGGAGTAGTGGCGTGAAGGACTTGTGGAAGGAGAAGTAGGTGGTGCTTTCCGCCTTCGTGCTCGCCGCTGCTCGCTACTCTAGTCTATATTAGGCAGAGAATATAGTGATGCGCACTATGGACGTCACCGTGTGCCAGCGCCGGCGCGCAGCTCCCTCGTCACAATTTAAAGTGTTAAAATATGGCGCGCTACAAGGCTAAGTGGGGTCAAATATCTGGAATTAGTAAAATATTAATGCCTACTTCTGAGGGCAAGGCACTATTCTATAATTGTCTGCATTCAACCTGGTGCCAACCAGGAGTAGTAAAAGAAAAGGTAACTAATGAACATTGCTCCTTGGGAGCCTGCCAACACTTTTTTTTCTCCAAAACAATCTCGTTACCTCGAAAAGAGTATATTTAAAAATTAGTGGCAGGCATCCTTGCAACACCTGTTATGCATGTCATAACGATACCCTTCTTTCCCTACCCATGTCTGCTGGACTCAACTGTTTTCCCCGCAGGGGGTACCTGTTAAAGCAGGTGTTTGCGTGTACTGTGCGACACCACGGACCCCAGCACCCACGCTTAGCCGTGCGTGGCATCGCCGTGTCCGGGGAAAAGGGGATCCTGGTGGTTGAGCCGATGCCGAGAGTTCGGACCTTTAAGGCCCCTCGGCGGAGGCAACACACCACTTTGGCCCCAGCTTCACGTAGACGGCACCTCCGGGCTGACCCACCCGGGGGAAATCGGCAGTCGTCTTTTCCTGTCCTCCCCTCCATCTTTCACTTTCCTATCTCCTTTCCTACAACTGTCCTGTCCTCTCCTCTCTTCTTGGTTTTTCTTTTTCCAGGCGGCTAGGGTTAACCTTGTGTGGCGTACCACCCTGAGTACCGCCATATTTGGTTATAGCTGGGGTGTACAGCTGGCATGGACTGGACTTGGTTGCAAGTTCCTGTCCTGCCCCCTTGTTGGGCTCCATGGTGGGCGGCTGGCACCTTGGCCGAACAACACACATATTACATGGCTTCTTCTACTGTAAAAACTGATCGCCTAAACAAAAAAAGGCGCACCGAAGAAATTGCAGAATTCCTGCAAAAACCTAAAAGCTTCCCCAAATATCACGTCGTGCACTCCGAAGTTGAAGGAAAGCCGGCCCGAACTTTGTCCCCATTTCTAGTGTCAAAATGTTTCTCAGCTGTCCTTGGTCCGAAATACAGTCACAAAAATAGCAAACGGAGACCTACTGCTTGAATTAAACGACGAAACAAGTATGCAAAGCTTCCAAACCTCCACTGCATTGGGGATGTCAATGTGACCATCACCGCCCATAGATCTTTGAACACCGTGCGTGGTGTAATATCCAATAATGACTTTCTCCACATAAGCGAGCAAGAAATGCTAGAAGGTCTTGCAGAACAAAATGTTGTAAATGTGCACAGGATAACAATCCGAAGAGATGATAAAGAGATACCTACTAAACATCTCATTCTCACATTCAGCTCAAGCGTACTGCCAGAAAAGATCGAAGTAGGATACCTGAAAGTTGAAGTCCGACATTATATACCGAACCCCCGAAGATGTTTTAACTGCCAGCGATACGGCCATGGATCACAAAGTTGTCGCAGTCGCAAAACATGCGCAAAATGTGCTTCGAAAGAACACCAGTCTGAAAACTGTGATGCCTCATCGCCACACTGCGTGAACTGCGAGGGGGATCATCCTGCCTATTCTAGATCATGCCCAAGTTGGAAGAAAGAAAAAGAGATCATCACTATCAAAACAAAAGAGAACATTTCATTTACAGAGGCCAGAAAACGACTTGCACAAACTAATCTTTTTCTATTCACTGGAAAACCAGACTATGCGGTTGTAGCGTCCAAGGGCGAGGCACTACACCGCAATCAGGCGTCTGCCAAGGTGTCTTCGGAACCTGAGGCAGGGCCATCCTGCTCGCCCCAGGCAGAAGCAGCAAAGGCTGCTCTGCCAGTTCCAAAAGAGGGCTTGCCGACCACGGAGTCGGGAGCCCGCAAGGTTTCCCCTACCAGAGGGAGACCTAAGAATCGGTCGTCCGTGCCTTCACCACGGACCTCCAGCGCCTCGGGTGAGGCGATGGACTTCTCCCCCAGCACTTCTGGGCTGCAGGGGAGGAGGCACTCACTTGAAAAAAAGGGAAAACCACGTATAACCCCTCCTGAAGTAAAGTAACTTTTCTTAATCCCCAACATATAATGGCTTACATAGTACAGTGGAATTGTAGAGGTTTATTGAGAAATTACGCAGACATTACAGATATCCTCACAACCATGACACCCACAGCTGTGTGTCTTCAAGAAACAAACCTTGGGCCTCAGCACACAAATATTTTTAAAAAGTTCAAAACTTTCCGAAAAGATCGAACGCATGCTGGTAGGCTGTCAGGAGGAGTCGCCATAATACTACAACCTGATGTCCCTGCCAGACAAATACCACTCAAAACAAACCTTGAAGCAGTGGCCGTAACCATCATAAGCCACAAAACGATAACAATATGTTCCCTCTACATACCACCACAACTCTCAATTACACTACATGAATTAGAAGACTTGACTGAGCAGTTGACAGAACCATTTTTGATTGTTGGGGATTTAAATGGGCACTCCCACTTCTGGGGGAGTAACCATACTGATACCAGAGGACAGATCTTAGAAGACTTTATACTTTCAAATAATATATGCCTTTTAAACACCGGGAAGCCGACGTATTGTTGCCCCAGCTCTGGAAAAAATGAGCTGCATTGATTTAGCCTTCACATCTCTATCACTTTTTAATGATTTTAATTGGGATGTTTTAAATGACCCTCTGGGAAGCGATCACTTACCGACAGTTTTAAAGTTATCATCATCCACACCCATCATCCCATCGAGGCCACGGCGCTGGAAACTCCACCTCGCCGATTGGTCGGTTTTTAGAACGAACGCTGCGCTAGAAAAAGTATATTCTGAAGATTTAAGCGTAGAAGAAATAAATGAAAGGTTTATCGCGTGCATAATTTCAGCAGCACTATTATCCATTCCATAAACGTCACAACACGCAAGAAAAAAACACAAAGTATGGTGGACAGAGGCATGCAAATTAGCCAAAAAAGAACAAAACAAAGCATGGGGCATCCTCCGCAGATATCCGACACATGAGAACCTGATTAACTACAAGAAAGCCAAAGCCAGAGCGCGGTATGTCCGGAGAAACGCGGAGAAAACTTCGTGGCAAAAATATGTGTCCTCAATAAACAGCTCGTTGCCCTCCAAAAAAATGTGGGAGCAGGTCCGAAAATTTACAGGAGATTTCACCCCTTATACATATCCTATGCTGACACCACCCGGAACACAAACAACATTAGAAGAACAAGCGAACATTTTAGCCGAACACTTTGCCAATGTGTCAAGCTCATCTAACTACACTCGCACATTTCAAAAGCATATAACAACAGCAGAAAAGCAAAAGCTTCCCCTTCGGACAGGTGTAAATGACGACTACAATACACTTATAACAATACATGAATTAAACAGAGTCTTATCTTCTGGCAAAAAAACAGCACCGGGACTTGACAATGTACACTATCAAATGCTCGCCCATCTCTCACAAGCCGCTGTAGAAGCATTGATGAATTTTTTTAATAAAATATGGACGACTGGCAAGATACCAGAAGCTTGCAAAAAAGCCATAATAGTACCCTTTTTGAAATCAGGCAAACCCCCCACATGTCCTAGCAGTTACAGACCAATAGCCCTAACCAGCTGCATTGCGAAAACTTTTGAAAGCATCGTAAACATCAGACTAACCTTTTTTCTTGAATCCCGGCATCTTCTCTATATACATCAATGCGGCTTCAAAAAGGCATCATCAACAACCGATCACCTTGTCCGCCTCGAGAACACAATCCGGGAGGCGTTCAGCCACAGGCAGCACTGTGTCGGGGTCTTCTTCGACCTGGAGAAGGCCTACGACACCACGTGGAGGTTCGGTATTCTCCGCGACCTAGCAGATCTAGGTATCCGGGGCAGCATGCTGAGCTGCCTGAATGACTTCCTGACGAACCGTACATTTCAAGTCCGTTTAGGCACAGTATTCTCCACGACTTTTGCACAAGAAAACGGCGTGCCGCAGGGGTGTATTCTAAGCACAACTCTCTTTATAGTGAAAATGAACTCGTTATCTGCAATAATCCCAAAGTCCATAATGTACTCCGTCTACGTAGATGACCTGCAAGTAGCATGCACTTCCTCCAACATATCCACCTGTGAGAGACAACTACAACTTACACTAAATAAACTAGCTACCTGGGCAGACAGCAATGGATTTGAGTTCTCTCCTCAAAAGACAGTGGCCGTTGTGTTTTCATTGAGACGAGGCTTACAGAATTCTCCCACGTTATACCTCAACCAAACCATACTACCAGTGAAACATGAACATAAATTTTTGGGTATCACATTCGACAAGAAACTTTCATTTCTTCCCCATATAAACAATCTGAAAAAGAAAGCAGCCCAATCACTTAACGTCCTAAAGGTGCTGTCGCGAAAACGGTGGGGGTCCGACCGAGCATGCCTTCTGCAAATCTACCGCTCCGTGGTGCGCTCTAAGTTAGATTACGGTTGTATAGTATATGGTTCAGCTAGGACATCCTATTTAAAACGACTAGACCCGATACACAATCTTGGATTACGGTTAGCAGTTGGCGCGTACAGAACATCCCCAATAACCAGCCTCTATGTAGAAACAGATGAACCTGCATTAAAGGACAGACGATGCGACCTAACATGTGCATTCATCCTGAAACTTCGTTCTCAACCAAAACATCTATGTCATTCAGTAGTCACGGAATGTCCCTCTAGGACAGTCTTCAACAACAAGCCCCGGCTGATTAAGCCGCTTCTCATGCGCTTCGAACAAATGTGCCAAGATTTAGACATTAGTGAATTGCCAAGTATTGCCCCAAGAAATAAACCACTCCCACCATGGTACACCCTCCCAGCAGTTTTCGACCTCACACTAACGCAGTTTCAAAAGACACGCACACCACATGAGCATATATCACAAGAATACCTTGCATTAAAGGAAAAATATAAAAATTGCATTGCATTTTTTACAGACGGCTCAAAAACTAAAGACTATGTTGGCAGTGCAATAGTACAAAATAACACAGATAAAATAACACGACTACCCCAGTGTGCATCAGTTTTAACAGCCGAATGCTACGCTGTCTGTGTTGCCGTGGAGAAAATATTGGATAAGAACATCAAAAACAGCATCATCTACACAGATTCATTAAGCGTCATCAGTGCAATAAACTCCAAAAACGCTGTTCAACCACTGATAGGAAACATTATACACAACATAGTAAATATCACAAGAAGAAAACATACTATCAAATTCTGCTGGGTACCCAGTCATGTTGGGATAAAGGGTAACGAACGAGCAGATATATGCGCAGCAAGTGCGAAAAATTTACAAATAAAGCAAATCAACATGCCACACAGAGACGGAATGAAGTTAGTACGTACGAAATTACGAGCTAAATGGCAGGCTGATTGGGAAAGCGAAGCAGAGAACAAGCTTCACTTCATAAAGCCCATATTAGGAGAATGGCGATCATGTGAACATCAGAAACGTTTCATTGAGGTAATTTTATGTCGTCTGCGCATAGGCCATACACACATAACACATAACTTCCTACTAACGAAAAAAGGCAAACCTGTATGTGAAATGTGTGGACATGAGCTAACAGTAAATCATATTTTAATCTCATGCTCACAACTCGAGGAGCACAGGAAAAAATATTTTACTGTATTTTACAAAGAACACATCCCATTTCATCCCGCATTGCTTTTAGGCCAAGAAGCACTTGTTGATTTTTCACTTGTTTACGGATTTTTAAAGGAAGCCAATGTTTTAAACCAAATCTGAGCATCATGACTGTAGCCACTTGATCGTCTAACCTTGCGGTTGGCGCATGATAGCCACAGTTGCTTATGCGCCATAAAACTCCATATAACTAACTTAACTGTTTTGAGATTGAGTTAAGGTTGGGCATTAAATAACCATAGGACTGGAGCCTGAAATCCGCAATCCCCTTCGTATTAGTGCCTAATGACCCGCCGCGGTAGTGCAATAGTTTCGGCGTTCGAGTGCCGTGCCCAAGGACGCGATATCGAATGCTGGATGCAGTGGCCGGTTTTCGATGGAGGCGAAATGCAAGGCGCTTGTGTGCTGCGTGATGTCATAAGGTGATAGAAATTTCCGCAGCCTCCACTATGGCGTTTCTAATAACCTCAGTCATTTTGGGACGTTATACCTCATAAAAGAAACCAGAAACCATTAACCGCTGATTATTTTCCTACAATCGGCTAAACAATTTTGCGTTCAAATTCATTCAGGCTATTACTGCAGCGCTTCCACGATAAAAAAACAACTCTTTAGGTGTTTTACACCTCTAAAGCACCAAACACAGCTTATCTGCATCGTTTGTGTCAAGTTCTGTCCACGAAGCTTGGATTTGCTATTGGTGCACAAAGTTTCACTATTACTGCATCTAGACTATCATTTACTTAACGTGGACCTCTGCTTCAGCCGTTCAAGGAAGAAAAGCTGCATATTCTCAAGATAGAGCGTGTTAGAAGCTAACTGCTGCAGTAGTCCTGTGTAAGGCCTGCACTGAAACAGTTTTTCTCACGTTGTTCTTCGCCTTTCTGAAACGGTATCTTTCCCAGTGTCATAAACATTATTTGCATGAACAATGCGCAGCTATTTCTTGGCAACAATCAATTGACTTAGCTTCGTATCAAATTCGCCCGTTTTAAGAAATTGTCATTTTTCAAGTTTCCCAAATCGCGTAGAAAGAGTTTCCTTCAAGCTGTGAAACGCTCACGGACAGCTACGTAGTATGGACGCTTGTGTCGGTTTCTACATGTACTTGCAGAAAGACTACAAGCACTATATCGCTGTCATTTACATTCTTACATTGATCTCATTTCTCTCTCTTCCTCTACGGTTCGGCAAAAGGTAGTGCAGGCATCAACGGAGGTACCGACCTCTCTGACGCCATTGGAGGTGTCCGCGTACATACCTAATGCTCTCGTCGACCGCCCTGCCACTGGCAACGTCTGCACCACGAAGGACTGCCGCTTCATGGCGCAGTGGCTGCGGACTAAGCTGAACTTTAGCATCGACCCGTGCCAAGACTTCTACGGGTTTGTGTGTGGCACATTCGAGGGCAACAACGTTATCCAAGAGGTGTGTGACAAGCGCGCCAGGACTGCAGAGCACGTTATTGTATCGCACCCGATGACGAGGAATGAGCGTTGGGGAAACGTTTTACAACTGAAGAGGTTGAATTCGCTTAGCCCACTAACTAGCGTGCAATTGAAAGCTGCTTTTTTTCGTGCTTGATATAAATAATTCACGCAGCTAGCATCTTATCTGAGATATGAATGAGCGCCTTCACTCCCAGTCTGCGGCAGCGTCACGAACGGCCCCCTTTGCTTGTAAACACGGCGCTGTTCTATAGATGTAAGGCCTACGGAAAGCTCGGTGCTTACTGCTTCAGGTTTTAGCGATCCTGACGACGAAGTAGTACATCAGCGCTTTCCATACACGAGAACAACATGCGATATCTGTGTATGCGAGCAACGTGCACGCAGTACGCTAGAATCGTGTTGCGAATGACATATGTGCAGTAAGCAGCACGCAGGCCGCCTACGTACGCAAGAGTTCTGCGTATGCTTACGTACGCAGTACTAAAACTCTCTACTTCGTTACGCTAAGTAATGCTCTACTTAGCGTTACTTCGCTATGTTCACAGATTTCTGTCCGCAGGTCGCATCCGCAGGCCGCGTCCGCAAAATCGTGTCCGCAGCAATTGCGAGTAATTGAGAGGTTGTAGAGGTCAGTGAGTGTGTCAATCGCTAGAGGCTGACATATGTTGCTACAGAAAGAATAATTAGGCCAATACGTTAATTATGCAATTAATTACAGACAGAAATAAAAAAGCTGTCCGCAGCAGTTTTGGGTGATTGAGAAGTGGTAGAGGTTAATAAGGGATGTCAGTCGATAGAGGGTGATGTAATGTTCTGTCCGAAATAATAATAAAGTCAATAAACTAATTAGGTAATTAATAAGAGGCACAACACGCAAAATCGTGTCCGTAGCAGTTGTGAGTAATTGAAAAGTCGTAAAGAATAATTAATGTGAAAAATGTGAATTATGTTGCATAGAGAATGTGACGTCACCCAACCGGAAGTAGAGCCGAAAAAGGGCATAGGAAGGGATTGGCGCGCAATTTGAAAGTACTAAAGGCTAAAATGAGTAAACAAGAAGTGAATTAATGTGACGTAGATGATGTGACGTCACGCTGCTGGAAGTAGAGCCAAAAAAAGGGCTTATGAAGGGATTGGCGCGCTATTTCAAAGTACGAAAGACAAGTGGGTAAACAAAAAGTGAATTAAGCAGCTAGAAGCAACTAGAAGCAACCAGAAGCAGCCAAAAGCAGCATCCGTGCTTTCGCGTTACTTCAATGGAGATTCTGCAGTCCTCTTTAATTTTTACCGGGAAAAGAGCAAGTCCAGCTCCAGGGCTTACTTGTTTGCGCACGGTCAGAACTTTCAATGGGGCACTAAATTGTCAGACTAGCCAAGAGGTATAAGCGTCCTAAAGGTGCCCCTGTAGTAAGCGATGAGAATTTTATCCCTCAGCTGCCCCTACTAAAAGTGTTACATACTGAATCACCGCAATACCCTTTGCAGGGCACTCAATCTCATATTGCTATGCGGGCCGGATTGAGAAAATTTCATCCCTTAAGGGCGCGGAGCAGGCAAGTGGCAAAAATAAAAACAAAAACAAAAAATTATGCATCTAAAGCATAAATATTAATCATACGTGTTCTTCCCAGACTACATTCCCCCTATACGTCGTGGGAAAAGGAAGCAGCGCGTACTCTCTATATCTTGAGTGAACGCCGGACGGTCGCCATTTCACAATGGCTTGGATAGAGCCACGGAAAGGATATAAGTTACCATTGCTGTCACTTATGCTCGCAAAAAAGCTAGGGTTTAGCTCCGCATAAACCATTTACATAGTTCTGGTTGGCGGTTTACCACGGAGAAATAAAGCGATATCAGTGCAGGTAAAAGGCCCTAGGTGGTGAAAATGATTCCATAGTCCTCCAATACGGTGACTCTCTCTCCCTATCTTATTCCTACCTTCTTCCCATAAAGAGCACCATGGAGTGGTGGTGCAACGATTAGGGCAATCGAATTCTGTGCCCAAAATGCGGAATCGAATCTTGGCCGCAGCGACCGCTTCTCTATTGGGGTGAAAAGCAAGGCGCCTATGTGCGCTGTGCGATGGCAATGCGCGCTAAAAAAAAAAAAAAAAAAGAAAAAAAAAAAAACAGATGCTCGAAATTTCCGGAGCCCTTTACAATGCCGTCTTATAGCCTGAGTCGCTTGGGGACGTTAAACTCCATAAACCATGACCGCCGGCGGCTGTTGTTGTGGCTGTAGGAAGAAGGAAAAGAAAATACACGGGCCTGCTACTGGCTCTGTGCGCTGAGCCAACGCCTCCTATAACTTCCAGGCCTGCGCCCAAAAATATGACGTCACATCCTGCCGGCGGTCACTTCGCCATGCCCCTCTCCGCTGCCGCGCCGTGCAGTCGGTGCCTGGAGTGCTTCGCCGCGGGTCGCAATGTGAACGCCGCTGTTGCGCTCGACCAAATCGCTCGCCATCGGCGTTTGTGGGCGTTTTCCATGTGCGTTTATCGACGGCTGCAATACCTAACAAGTGTTGCGTGCCGGGTTGATCCGGCAACTATAATGTTGAGAAGAAAGTTCAAGTGTTTTCTTTTCCGAAGGAGAAGGACACCTTCGAGAAGTGTTTTCGCGCTATTCCGAGGAAGAATTTCGTGCCAACTTCATATACCAAGGTAGGAATGCTTTCAATGATTCTTTAGTTTTCATTTTTCTCAAACTATTTCGTTTCACCAAGAATGTCATGCGTGTGAATGGTCCGATGAAGCGTTGGCATGTGTGCTGAGAGAAAGTATTAATTTTGTTAGCCGTAATGTCCGCTGTATGAAGTACGGCTACAACCTTCTCTGTTGCCGCTGCCTCGGTTGAGTCATTTGTAAAGTTTATGTAAATATATTCCCTTCGCGTTACATTATTTATTGCGTGGTCAATGTGTAAGCTCTCAGAGGTGCAGGAGTTTTTGATGCAAAATTCCTCAGTGCAGAAGGTAACCTTAAGGGGAAAAAAAATTCAGAGGGCTTAAGGCTGCTTACGTGCTATTAACGCGAAAGCATCGGTATGTCATGAGCGTTCGACCGGAACGCTGGTTGCGCAAAAGACGCGTTTGTGCACATCGACTCACAAAATCAGAGGGCAGTTAAGGCTGCGAACGCGAAAGCATCAGTGTATCATCGTGAGCGTTCCACCCCTACGCTGCTTGCGCTCTGAAGACGCTTCTCCGAACGCCGATTCCACAAACGCGTTTTGTGTCCAACGAACTATGTGACAGATACTGCGCCATTTCCTTTCCCATATCCACAATTCTTATCAAGAAAGGTAAGGGCGCAGTACCTCTCACATCTCGACATATCGGTGAACATTTCAACCGGCATTTTTAGGAAAGGATGGGTGCAGTAACTCGCATCACAGCATCTCGGTGGACGCCTCAATCGCGCCTTTCATGCAGCGTCCGGTTATTTCCGACGTGATCGTGCTAACTACAACGCCGGCGGCTTTTCGGGCGAACAAGTTGCATACACTTTCGCGTAAAACTTTAAATATGCGGCACGTTGAAAAAAGCACGCCGTTGGAAAGTTTTAGATTTTACTACCGATGTATTGCCGTTGTTTGAGCATATGTTGCCAGGTTTACTGTCAATAAGGAACCAGTAAATTGCTTATTTTTTACACAAAGGTCACATTTGTGGCAGTAAACTTGCCAATTTTTTATATGAGTGAAAAAGGGAACCTAAGAATGTAATGGTAGAAATTCATAAATTGCTGGTTTAATTTATTTGCTTGGGCATTTGCCATTTACGAGAGCAATTTTCTTGCACTGATACTATGTCCCTCACACGCATATTTTGCATTCCTGTAGGTCTGTGCTGTTCACTTCGACCCTTCGTGCTTGGAACGAACAACGTCGTATACTGACTGGAAGACAGGAAAAGTGATGGAGGTGTCATTGCCTGTGCCACGCCTGCGACCTGGGTCTGTACCTAGCGTGTTCCTGGCAGACTTTCACACCCTGGTTTATGTTCATTTGAAATTGTATTGTACTACACTGTATTGACAGTGAGCGAAATTAACTGTAAATAAACATTGCTTGGGTCACCCTGTTATCCACGTTTGGTTGTTTCATAGCAAAAGTGTATCGTAGTCTGCAGCATCAATTTAGCCCTTCGAGAGCTGTGATGAACATTTTTTTCAACCTGCAACCATCTCCTCAACCCCCGTGCCTATCGTTCCTGCCTGAAAAAGCATATGTCAATCTCTCAAAAGCTACAACAATATTAATGGTACGTGGTGAATATCATGAACCAAAATAAAGTGATAATGGTGCTTGATATGATTCAAAATCATTTAAGATTTACAGTTCACAAATAGCGTTACATTAGCAGTGGTTCACAGACGGCACTAAATCACGTACCAGTTCCACGAAACAAAAACAAGGTGACCATGAAAAAAAAAAAACCAGCATCCCCCATTCATGACCGATCGCATTAATGGGCTGCACTTGTCAACAAAATAATAAAACTACTCAAGAATGCGCACAGGCGCATACATGATGCATTCATATGACGCAGTAATAGGCCACATGCAAAATTACTCCACCCGCTTGCTTCGCGATGTTCGTTGCGGTAAATAGAAACCAGCTGACATTCATAAATGCATGGGACTTTCTTTCGTCGTTTACGAAACTCGCACCTTCAAACATCGCGCCTGCCACAAAAACGATGGGAGCTACAAGCGCAGCGCGACGCAGCCCGCGCTATGGTGGTGGTGGTTACTATGCTGAGGGGGGATGGGGTACTGGGCCACTGGGCACGACGTATGCCAGCCTGAGCTAGCGGCGGCACTCTTGGTGCATAGGGGAATGGGGTAGGGGAAGATTGGGAGGGGGGGAGGACGCGCGAGCAATAGTCCGCAGAGTCAGGGGCCGAAGAATGGGAGCACTGCGAGGAGGTCCGCAGAACACAGAGGGCTATCCTGGGTGCCCCGCGGATAACACACAAGCGCAACCGCTACCGGCAAGTCGGAGCCCAGTGCAGGGTCGGCTTAGGTACGAGCAGCGTGCTGCTCGGCAAGCGTCCTTTTCCGGTTAGAGAACAAGACGCCGGGGTGACTGCAGAGGATCTGCAGTGCGCTGTCACATCGGAGAGTCCGGGTGGCAGTTGGGATGACCGCTGGGAAACCGCTACCGTGGCAGCGGCGGGTAGGGGGCATCTCGGAAGATGGCACTGCTAGGCCCGTGAGCGAGAAGCACACGGGTAACTGTCTCTGGGGGTATCCTGGAGGCAGTGGAAGGAACCGCAGTGGTACCTCAGCCGGAGCTGAGGCGCGGCAGGGGACGCTGGAAGAACCGTCGGGAAGGGCGGCGCGTCGAGGCCCGAGAGCACGGGGTTCCCGGGATTGCTGCCGAAGCAGCAGGGAGGGCCGCAGAAGCGGCAGGTGACGCTGGATGCGTCGAGGCTCGCGAACCTTGCGGTCCGCGGGAAACTGGCATGGGCCAGCAGGACTGCGCCCCCGAAGGAGCTGCAGGGAGCCTTGGCGGAGAGCCACGAGTCCGTACCAGCACTGGAGCTCGCCTCGGGCGAGGGCGACGTCGGTGCGCCACAGGCGAAGACCAAGGTCAAAAGGGGGCCGCACTGATAACTCCTCAAGGGAGGAGGGTGTGCTAGCAGGGCGAGACCTGGCAACACCCGCAGCACGGGACACACTCGCACGCCCAAGGGTCGGGGGTTGGGCTGGGAGACGGATCCGGGCTCCGCTTCGGCTGGAGGGCTGGATGAGACCAGCGGGGATGATCCAAAAAGGACCAGGGAGGTGCGACGGTAATAACCGGAGCACCGGAGGAATGAAGGTCGCGACGGGGCGAGAGGGCGAGACAGCGCCGGAGGCAGGCGAATGCGAGCGAGCGTTCGGTGAGAGCGGGCGCGCGCGAGCTCGCCGGAGCGAGCGCCGCACACACCCTCCCCCACCGAGAGCTGAAAGGCAACTGACAAGAGAGGAGACGCGCCTAGTCGGGAGACAACGGAACGTGCGTCCACTCCCTTCAGAGGCGAGCGAAGGAATTCAATACGCCGGCGACGCCACGGCCACAAACGGTAGGAGTGCCATCAGCCTCCGCGTCGTGACGTAGCCAACGTCACGTCACGTGACGCGCAGGCCTGGAAGTTAGCTGAGCCACCTCCGCTGCCTCGCGCAGACAGAAGATTGATTGATTGATTGATTTATAGGAAGGGAAAGGCACGGTACCTGCCTCACTTGTCTTCTGTGGACACCTCAACCGCGCCGTAAAGGAAGGGAGGAATGGGAGTGAAAGTGGAAAGAGAGAAAGTGGAGCCAGCCGTAGTGGAGGGCTGCGGAGTAATTTCGACTAACTGGGGATCATTAACGAGCGCTGACATCGCACAGCACACGGACGCCTCTTCGTTTCACTTCCATCGAAACGCAGCCGCCGATGTCGAGTTCGAACCCGGGTACTCCGGCACAGTAGTCGGGCGTGCGGACAGAACACAAAATAGCGAATAAAGGAAAAAGAACAGGGAGAGAAAGACGCGCGCCGCAACAACGACCCATGCTGGGACAGCTAGGCGGGGGCTAGCCTGCCACCCAATTTTTATCTCTTGTAGGCCGTCATTGCATCCGCCACCGCGTCGGTGGTGGATGACGGCTGTTGTTGCGGCGCGCGTCTTTCTCTTCCTTTTCTTTCTTCGCTATTTTCTCTTCTGTCTGCACGAGGCAGCGGTGGCTCAGCTACAGAGCCAGTAGTAGGCCCGTGCATTTTCTTTTCCTACTTCCTACAGCCACAACAACAACGTCGTCCACCAACTAAGCAGTGGCGGGTACATTGGCGGCCTACAGTTAACGGATAAAACTCTGTGGCTGGCTAGCCCCCGCCGCAAGCGGCATTGACCTACCGTCCCAGCCCCGTACGGCCAGGAACTGCCACCCTTTACCCCTTCGCCTTTCGATGGAGGCGAAACGAAGTGGCGTCCGTGTGCTGTGCGATGTCAGCGCATGTTAAAGATCCCCAGGTGGTCGAAATTACTCCGCAGCCCTCCACTACTGCTCCTGTTTTCTTTTCACTTTAACTTCCACTTTCCTCCCTTCCCTTACGGCGCAGTTCAGGTGTCCACATAGCAAGCGTGACAGATATTGCGCCTTTCCCTTCCTGTGAACCAATTATTATTATCATTCACCCCCTCGCCGGCGGCTGCGTTTCGTTGGAGGAGGAAGAGAGAGGCGTCCGTGTACTGTGCGATGTCGTTGTTGTTGACTGGAGGAAGAACGAAAGAAAATGCACGGGTCTGCTACTGGCTCTGTAGCAGAGTAGAGAATCTCTGTAGAGAATCAGCATTGGAGTAATGCGAAAGCGCGGATGCTGCGGTTGGTTCCTTCTGGTTGCTTCTAGTTGCCTAATTCACTTCTTGTTTACCCATTTTAGTCTTTGCTACTTTCAACTTGCGCGCCAACTTGCCCTTTTTCGGCTCTACATCCTTTGCGTGACGCCCATCCCTTCCTTTGCCTTTTTTTTTTGGCTCGACTTCAGGTTGCGTGACATCACATCCTTGACGTCACCTAAATGACTGATTTAATTAGCTCTTTAGTATTTGATACGTTTTGACGTCACCCTTATATACTGACCTAATTACCTATTTTAGTATTTGATACATTCAAATGTGACGCCAAGCCATTAGCTATGAGACCATTTTCGCCTTTACTTTTACATTTTTGCCTCTAATTTGTACATAAATTTGTACACAACATTACGTCACTCTCTATCGATTGACACCACTCATTGCCCTCTATCGCTTCTCAATTACTCAAAAAAAATCTGGGGACACAATTTTATAGCCACGGTCTGCGGGCAGAAATCTGTGAACATAGTAAAGTAATTCTTTGCAGTTCTGTGCAGTTAGGCCTCAGATTCCTTCGCGCCAATAAGCACTATTGATCATTTTCATATCAAAATGACAGCACGTTATATTTTTGTTCAGACGACTGCAGAGGAGGCAGCCCTCTTCTTCTGAAATTTAATTACCACAACATGGCTCACTTGAGGTGCATCTTCTCTTCTACATGATGCAAAACATGTAGATTCAAGCTACTAATCTGGTGAAGATATGGAAGTGCTGGATTCCAGAGAAATGCCTCCACCCGGGAAACTAACTGTTCATGTCCGCGACGGTGCTTCTCAGATGTCGTCCAGAATGTTTGGCAGCACCTGGTCGGCTGCCCGAGCCACCCGGGTGCCAGACAAAGGTCAGAATGCCTGGGAGAAATCGGTGGCCTTGTACAAGTCCTGCCTGGGGCTCGTCAATTCAAACGACAGTCAGGTGGGTAGTGCTTTCTTAAGCAATCTTATTCTAATAAAACGCAAAATTTCTTACATGCTTATCAAACACCATGTCGTAAAAGATGTAATAATAGTGCTGACACCGCGCTTTAGTTGTGGAAATTTAGAAATCGGAGTAAATAGAAATTACAATATGCAAGCAATTACTCATTAAATCACCTCAAACGCTGCTTTTCGGCTACCAAGGAAAGCTGTCAGGTATTCACAGGCACACACTCCAATTATAGAGAAACGCATTTTAAAACGGCAAAATCTTCATGAATATGCATTTAATGAAGTTTTGAGGATGCACAATCACGACAGATATCTCCCCAGAACTTCAGTCGAAACGCTTGTACGTTTCTGCTGTTTCTGTAAGAAACTCATCTTTTGGTTCCCTGTGGCAGTCGTAACTACTTGGAGCAACTTTAAAATCCAGATTTCGCCGCTGATTATAAAATTAAACAATACTCATTGATATGTTCATAATGTTAACTTACGATATTCGGGATTTCCTGACAAATTCAAGTGATGGCAAAAAACGTTTTGCATTTGCTCTGTCTTGTTGTCACGTCTCTTTCTTCATCTACTTATTGCGCAAGTCTTTTACCTTTTGCATTTCTAACTTGAAAAACGCGTCCTGGTCCGGTGCTCGATTCAGCGAGTGCCGTCTCAAGGCTACCGTCGCACTCCCGGTTCAGCTAAACACGATTACTGGCAGATGGAGGGCCTAATTGAATTGATCAACAGCTCGCAGCAGGAAAGCTGCAGGTTCAAGGTAGTGTATTTGAATCTTCCAGGGTGGAGAAAATTTGTAGTAAAAGAGAAAGCTATCATAAGCATGAATACATGCGAAGCCTTACGACTACGAAAGAAACTTCGGCGTAAATTCTGCAGCTCCTATTATTTTCAATGTTGCAGTCAGTTATAGAAGTGACACTGTTTTGATGTCTAGAATCTCCGGGGGGGGGGGGGGGGGGGGGGCAGAAAATGTGCGAAAGTAATGTATGTACCGAACAATAGCAATATATAATCCATGAGATGCTAAGAACGCATTGCTATGACATGATTACTTTCTAACTATATGGAATGCCTTGCTTCAAGGGATTTATTGAATTGCAGTGAAAATTGGCAAGTTATTTATAAATAAACACACAAAACACCGCGACTAAGGTAAAAAAACGATTTAATTTTCGTAATAAATGGTACATCATAACAGGGGACACCACAAGCGCCAGGAACAGTCACCGAGAACATATTTAGAGCGCTGCGCAGATTTTTAACCCACTTCATGTTGGCTATGCAGGGTTACTCGTAGCTAAAGCAAGTATCACCAATTGGGGCCGGTGAAAGTGTCAACTATTGGAAAGTGAAAACTTTATTTTCTTTTTGCAGTAGACGGATGTCACTTCAAAAAGCGCAGCTGCGTTTTCTTGCTACATAAGCGCGCAAAAGACGGGAATCTCCTTAAAACATCATTCATCTTGCACATTGTTATTACATACAAGGTGTACTAAACCTGTCGCATTCACGTGAAAAAAAAAGGAAAAAGCAGAGAGGCAGCTAACAGAACAGTAGAAGGAGAATAGTTAGTGGTTAATTACACAGATTCATCACTTGCCTTAAAAACACAAGACATGCGCCACGGTCTGACAAACGAAGCGCGTGCTCTGAACTAGCTTAGTGTTTCGGGTGATGGTGCTTTCTTTGTAGGAACACCGGATAATAACGAGTCGTGTTTTACATTTCAAACCAGGAAAATGCTACAAACAAAATAGCCAATTCCTCATTCACCTACAGTCATCCGATAAACCCTCACATTTAGCTGTCGTTACCGGCTAGAGCGAATGACTGTGCTGGTGCATTTGAATTTTTTTTTTTTTTTTTGGCTGGCGGTTCCGATTTTCTACGCTGTTTAGAACATGTGCTTCTTTTGTCTGTTGATCTTTGTGCGTATCTTGTGCTCTGAGCATCGGTCAGGCGTGTTTTCTGTACAGAAACAGTACAGGAGGAAGCGTACAGGAGGAGGTGTATTCATAAAAATGAAAGAACGGAGGTTGTTGCGCGTCACGTGATATCGCACAACGCGTTTTTGCCCATTAAGTGCGAAATATTGGTATTTGTGCTGCTCACAACTAAGCCAATAGGAGAAAGAGCCATCACTTATATTGGAAAAATAACACATTGACATGATATTTCTCTCCCTTTTTGCAATTTACAGTCACAATATTCAATCTTAGTACATTATTTATGGTAGAACAACGTCTAGCATTAGTTTTGGCCAAAAATTGTAGTTCTGCGCACGGTAGCTCTCCGGCCCATGATGCTTTGAGCGCTCATGGTGGCTGAACTGGCCGTCTGGAAACTCCATGTAAACTGCCATAGACGGCGGCACAGCTTTCCCTCTAGGTAAGAGTAAGAAACTCTATGCCTGAAGCCCCTGCCCGACAGTGACGTCATCAAACACAGTGTTGGCTGTAAAACTTTTCGGTCTGGCAGTGCGAGTCGCTGGTCCTGGAGCGCTGTCTTTAAAATTACTTTGCGGGAAAACTAATGCGTCCTCAACAGCGATTTTTGAACTACGTAATCTGGACGTTGAGAAGGACGTCTGATGAAAATTTCTTTGATATCTGTGAGCACCGAAATACCGCCGGAGTTGACTTTAAGGCGCATCTGGATTCTGTAACAGGAGTATCAATTTGCGGCAAAAGTCAACGCATGTCCATTCTCCCAATTTTTCTACCTGAAGGAGCGAGCGTACACGGCCGAGTCGACAAGCGCTGTATCAAGCAGCACAGCGAAGAAATCAGCGAGAGTACGCGCATGCGAGCAGTTATCAGTTAAGTAAAGCTTTTTTCGGCCACGCTGTTACGGGAATCGGGTCCATCGCCACCCGCTTTTTTGTCCGCCATGAATTTCATGTAGCTTGCCATTGAGATGGGAATAAGAAAAGAAACGTGACTTCCTGTTGGTGAAGAAGATGTGAATTGATAAGCGAAATAATTTGATCAGATATCGTTGCCATCACGCTTCACTATTTGCAACACCTTTTGTCAACTTTAGGGTAGTGCGGGGAAATAATACCTCCTGAGGCTTTTTCGTTTGTTTTTGCTCCTGAAGTAAATAATAAATGTATTTCTGTTAAGACATGGCCAAGGCGTCTGTGGTTTTCTTTGCAAGATATAAATTTCTAACCAGCAGGACTTGGAGTGAAAGATACCTTGTTTCGCGATAAAAAAAAAAAAAACAAAAAAAAAACAAAAAAACTCCTGCGTGAACCAAAGGAAAAATAAAGATAAAAATCCTGCACGCACGTAATATAATAAGTGGGTGTACATCACATTAGTTCCAGCTCAAGTGCTACCAATTGAGCCTCGATATATAGATTCTTGACAACGTTAAATAAATAAAAATAATAAAGACGACAATGGTGCTTAGAAGAAGCAGGAGTGAGGTACGGTTCCCGGAAGAGCTTGACAGAAGGCAGCTGGCAGCTGCTACTGGTTGCTCATAACGCGCATGCGCGTGTTCTCGCACAGTTCGCCGCTGTGCTCCCTTGTACGCTTCTTATCGACTTGGCGGTCGATACTAGAGCGAGTGTTCAGGTAAAAAAAGTTGCGAGGGTGCACACTCGACCTTTATCGAAGTTTCAAACTTTTTTTCCAAAATTGATGATGCCGCCCACATTTCCTATTCCAGCTGCAGATAATCACAGGGTAATGTCATATAAAGAAAACACAATTGATTTTATAAACCAAGTAACAGCTGTGGACAACGCAAAGGCGTTAGGAACTCCTAGAAAGGGATATATGTATAGTGCCATCTCCTATGTTCTCTGACTGATGGAATGTTTTATTACATTTCCCATGATGAAGAGGATACTAAGGGAAAGCTGGCACAAATGAGCTTGATAGAATGAAGCAGCAGATCTGCGAACTTGGAAATGTGCACGACGTGCGTGAATTCCGAAATCTTCTAAGCCATCCATGTTTTTGTCAGCTAAGGAACTCTTAATATACAGACAAAATTTGGCAGTTTTTTTTTATGACAGCAGAACGTAATACGTACCTGAAGTGTTGTGCCGGAATTGAAGCTTGTGGAGCTAGTTACTTGTTCATAAAAGCACGAAATCTAAACGGCAAAAGGAAAATCACAGCACTGAGCGTACGTTTCTTTGGTGGGCTTCCGCACGGGCACAATAGCCATACTATTCCACAAAAAATTCCTAGAGCACAGTGGAATGTATACGCTGCAGAAATGCGAAAGCCTGAGCGTTGCTGGTGCACAAGGTGCATCACGTTTGCGCTCATTATCATTATAAACTAATTGCACCGTCGTTATCGTTACTAATGCCATCGTTGTCATTATCACTAATTGCAGCGTTAATGTCATCGCTTCTATCATCTTCACTTTAGACAAGAATTATGATGTGTTTCACGATCCAGGGGTGTGACGCAGATAGCTGAAGCGCTCGGCTGGGCATCCGAGGGATTCCCGGTGGTGACCAGATTTTTATTTTTCTGATGACGTTAGTTTCGGTTTCAGGTGATGACGTCATTTGATTGACAGATATAGTGTGGACGAACGCCGGCAGTGTGAGCCATTAAAGGCTTTCGCCTAATTATTTACAGTCTAGTCGTAACCGCAAGTACTTATGGGAGGGTGGGTGCCCCTGGCCCCTACGGGGCTGGGAATGGTACGTCCCCGCCATTTGTGCCGGGGGCCAGCCTTCCACCGGTGGCTGCACCTGTTGTAGGCCGTTAATTGCACCATCGCTGGTAAAAGGACACAGACATTACGAATTCTGTGTTCGTGAAACCCACGGAATGCAAAATAATGAAGTAGCTTCCCTCATCCGCTGGCCCTCGAGTCTTGCAATGTTAAATATTTTCGGATATATTCTGGTCTCCGTCTCTATTTTCTGTCTTTCATGTCTCTTTTTAATTTTACTGCAGACCTCTATACGCCTCGAATCAATGTTTAGACCCTATACACCACTGAGATTAAAGATTATACCATCTGAATGAACTTTTAGGCCCTATGCACCACCGTTTTTAGCCCATCATTAAGTGTCACACCTAGTACATTTTATTGACATCATCAATCATTTACCTTGTGTTTGGCAATCTTTGGCACAAGATGCCCTTACGCCATAAAAAAAACCAATCCACCACCATCATATTTTTCTGGCTTGTAATATTTACCTGACAAACATATCAGAACGCGTTTAGATGAAGAATCGCCACCCTCCGGGAGTATAGGATTGGTAGGACCACTACGGCAATGCAAATGCTTCACTCATACATACGTCACGCTTAGCTAATCTGCATGTCACACGTAAACGTAATGCTGTCTTTCACTTAAATCCTGGAGGAGAGGTAACCACGCGTGACAGCTGAAAGTTGCTCAGAGCACCAGAGTTTCACTGTATGGAGAGTTAGCCTTATATTGGTTTAACCGCGCTAACACATTGAACGACAGAAAAGACAAACATCACGGAGCGCGAACTAACAACTGGTTTTTATGGATGAAACGGAAGTCATTTTATACACAAAACGTGGTCGTCATCAAACAAACATAAGCAACGAGGAAACATGAGGAAACAATCATCGCAGGGAACAAAGACATACAGCTAGACACACTCATCGCGATAATCTAAGCAAATCAACTTCTTTCGCAGACAACGACAGCGATACGTTGCTGATACACATATCGGCCCCGACGGATTTTATTTCAAACGCTTCTGCGATCTCTCTTTCGGTTTTATTATCAGAATGCGAAATAACAGCGGTTTTTTTCAAATTGAGGCTTACATTTGCAGTGCTGGCAATACGTAGCCAGCTTCCCTGGATGCGCGATTGATTTGCAATTGTTAGCATGCTCATTTAGCCTTTTGTTTATGCACCGACCCGTTTGGCCGACATACTTCAATCCGCATGAGAGGGGGATGGAATAAACCACGCCTGTATCGCATTCGACGTGTTTCCTCTCATGGTTGGTGGTGCAACTGTCGTTGTCTGCGAAAGAAGTTGATTTGCTTAGATTATCGCGATGAGTGTGTCTAGCTGTATGCCTTTGTTACCTGCGATGATTGTTTCCTCATGAATCCTCGTTGCTTATGTTTGTTTGATGACGACCACGTTTTGTGTATAAAATGACTTCCGTTTCATCCATTAAAACCAGTTGTTAGTTCGCGCTCCGTGGTGTTTGTCTTTTATGTCGTTCAATGTGTTAGCGCGGTGAAACCAATATGAATAACCAACTAGGCCCAATTCTCGCCATTTTAGCCTTATATTCTTCCTGGTGATGAGTCGGGCGCGTGTTACTTGCAGACAAAGGATCTAGTTGACTGGATGGCTTCGCTCAACTTGGACCTGGCCAACATGGCACCACTAGCCACTTTCGACCCTGTTGATATGTTTGTACGCTTGGCGCTGGACTTCGGCTTCCCTGCTACCTTTGGCATCGATATACTGGACACCACAGATGGCAATAAGAGGGAAATGCTGGTACGTGAAGACTGCCACCATGGTTTTACTCTTGAGATGTATTATTATTTAGTTTGACGGTTCTTCAATTTCCTTTTCAATTTCCTACAGCTGCGGGAAGCATGATGCGTCTCATACTCTCGCCCTCTTCCGAAGGACGTAGACAAATCTCCAGCTTGAAGTGCGCATTCGCAGTTCCTCCTTTGACAGTGTTTCACGAGGGATGACCTGTGATTTAGACCATGTTAATTTATGCTCAGTGTGTCCTCTAAGGCAGATTTATTGGTCATTGTTGCATCCACAGTAAGTAGGCGTAGGCTTGAACAAACGGCTTTATTCACAGTGCTGCATACTGGCAGCTCGAAACAAACTCCCCCCAGTACAGCACATGACAAACGCATATATACACACACAGCAGCCTGACACATGCGCAGAACAGACATGATGGTGATACCATTATATCTTATCACACAACAGTAAACGCACGTGTCGCACCCCAGATACCGACACAACAGTCATTCTGCCCAAAGTTTTTCAGTCTCCACTTTCGCCACAGTTGTGTGTCGCACTGTGATCAGAAACAGAGTTTTGCGTTTAGAGGGCCTATGTGTGACCACCACGAATCCATTCAGCAGTTTCAATCACAATGGTCACTACATCAATCTTGTACAATCGTTTAATGCGCTTGCGCCCACTGCTAGCTGCTCAGCTCTGTATAGTTATATGGAAAGCGTTCAGTTAATATGGTGAATATGTAGAGGGCAGCTATGCCACAGATCCTCAATAGTATTGAAAATACGTAACAGGAACAGCAGGGAACCTGACTGCCAAACTAAAAATAAATTGTCTGCAGGAAAACTCAGATATGAAACAGATGGAATAAAACTTACGGTAATTTCCGCTCGACCAGTCAACAAAGGTGAGGCTAACATAGTAAAACAGTAGATATGAGGCTTTTTTTCAAGACTAGAGGAGGACCTCAGGTTCCTGTTCTTGCTGCCCGCCTGCTGCAACCATTGAGGGTAGGAACGGCTGCTCTGTTGAGTTCACTATCAACGGCAGGAGTCGAAGCTAGTTCGCTCGGATCCCAATGTACAGGTGCTGAGAAGCTTAGAGAGTTGCCAGTCTACTTTCTATTTATTTATTACTCAAAGGGCCGGGGACATTTTACGATGGCTGTGCTGCAAAATGCAATTAATATGAATACAAATAATCTTCGATGGCGGTTTTGCAGGTTGCTGAAGTTTATGAAAGTTGCCACTTCGGTGGAAGGCCATTATAGACTCGGGCTATTTGCAGATACAAGACAAACAATATAAGAGACATCTGGGCGAGTTGGTATGGTGATATGATAGAAAAACAGTGCAACAGACGTGGACGGAGGTGAAGAACAAACGCCCGTCCTGTTTCAGCGCCCGTCCTGTTTGTTCTTCACCTCTGTCCACGTGTGTTGCGCTGTTTCTCTAACAAACAATATGTTTCGATGCGGGCTTTCACAAGATAGATGGCGTTAGGGTGAAAAATACGATAAATGCGATGAGCGCTTACGGACTCATCGTCGTCCCCGTTGCATTATTTAGAACGTGTTGCAGGCCACGTTGGCCGCTATGAGATGCGGGAGAAGGTCCAGAGTAGTTGCGACTAGGCACATAACCCAACTACAAAAGGCGGTTAAATTTTTAAAAGCCTCCTCACTTGGTCGTATGCTGTTGTAGAGCTTGTTTCAATTACCGCCTAATATATTTTCAAAAACGAACACAGTTCGATCCATATAACAGTGTTCCAACATCCAGTTAACAATTATATCATAGTTATGTGCTCCAAGTCTAATTACTTCCTCTAAGCAAGCTGTGGATAGCTAGGAATAAGGGTTGATGGAGAAAACCTTAGTAATCTACAATTCGCTAGTGACATTGCCTAGCTAAGTAACTAAGCTGGATGAATGGCAACGAACAATTCATGACCTAGATAAGAAAAACAGAAAGGCAGGCTTAATATTAATGTGCGGTGTTGTGTTTGCAATAAGGTAGCGAGGCCCTCGAAGTGGTAAGCGAATATGTCTAATTAGGACAGGTATCCGGACCACGAAAGAAAAAGAAGTTGGAGAATAAGATTAACATGCAGTGCATTTCGAAAGTACTCTGATTGTGACCAGCCGCTTACCGGTGTCGCTCAAGAGGCAAGCATATAACAGCCGCATCTTATATGTACTCACCTATGGGACTGGAAAGTCGAGGCTAACGAAAAGGGTTGTGGCAAAGTTGAAGAGAACGCAGAGAGCTATATATTTAACGGAAAATGTTAGGCGTAACGTTAAGAGATAAGAAGCATGCAAAGTGGGTCAGAGAAATAAGTCAAGTTAATGGAATTATAGCGGAAATCAAGAAATGGACATGGGCAGGACAGTAGTATTAAGAGAGGATAGCCGATGGTAGCTTAGAGTAACAAAATGGATTCCAAGGGAAGGAAAGCATAATGGGTGGAGGCAGAAAGTTAGGCGGGATGATGAGTTTGAGAAGTTCGCAGGGGCGAAGTGGATGCAGCTAGCACATTGCAAGTTTGACTGCAGGAATATGGGAGAGGCGTTCACCGTACAGTTGGCTGCTGGTGATGATGATTAGTTATGTGTTACCATCCATTTTTCTTATCGTTCCGTAACAATCTGAGCTTACATTTTTTAAACTTACTTTTGAAATTTATTTTGGTTGCCGTGGATTGCATTATTTGAAATTAATTAAGAACATTAATTGAAGAATTACATTCTGCCATTTCGTGCAATTGTGGTACCCCTTTTAATGTTGGACAGGCGTGAAATTGAAGAGAAGTTTACTCTCTCTTTAATGAACCAAGCATCTCGCTATTTGCGAGTGCGATTGAAAATTGTATGGGAGCCGTGCTTCTTAAATTTACATGGCCAAAGCTATATAGTTAAGGCTTATTCGAAATACGTCTGCAGCAGCTCGATTCTATCCTCTCCGTTTCATGCTTTCTTTAAGCCCGGAGGAGCAAACGTTTTCTCTTTGTTCGTGCTACTATTTATTCTGACTGATCATCTGGAAGCCTGCCCGTAATCAGTGCGGGCTTTGCTACGTTTTATTGTTCAATCCAATGGACACTAAGACTAAAATATTGTGACAAAGCGGCAAGCAAATGCCTCCAACCTCTACGACAAGTCGAGGACAGAGACGTCACAAGCTTCTAAGTGGTATATACTATTTATTCCAAAGTCTCTTTAAAACATTTGCTTCCTTTAAAAAGCTAAAAACACACGACAGATCAACCAGTCTGCTTTCACCTAAAATCAAAGCCTGATGGAAAGGAATGTGTTCATCGCAAAATCGAGTAGAATACTTTTTCTTTAGCATTTCAAATCTTGTGCACGAAATTAAAATGTGGTTTATGGTGAGTTCCCGTCCGCATTCTTCACAAAGAGTTTTGTTTTCTTATCTTAACAATACGTTGTGTGTCATGTGTAGGTGGCCAATGCGGAGACGGCATAAAATCACTTCTATAAAACGTTCTTGATGGCGACATGATTTCCATTCCCCTAAAGTTGGCTTCACCAACTGCAGTTTATTATTTACCTCCACACTCCATGATGACTGCCATTCTTCCTTTAGTTTATTGGGCACTAGCATCATGCAGTCTCTGTACGGCATATCTAGGTTTATTCATTTTTCATGGCTTGGGCAGCTCAAAAGTCTGCTCTCTCATTGCCTCCAATGCCGACATGACTCGGGCCCAACGAAACGTTATTTTATGTCCCTGAGCAGAAGCTGTTGATATGTTGTGTATGATGTTCGCGAGTAATGGTGCAACTGCAATTTTGTGGTGCAGGGCTGTGATAGCACTTAACGAGTCTGTGTGTATAATACTGTTTAAATGTTCTCGTTGACTATTTTGCTTACAGCCACAGCCAGAGCATGGAAATGGCCCATTACTGGCTGGACCTGAATATAGGCGATTTATCGCACCAGTCTCTAAGCGACGATCAATGATCTGCGAACTTTGTTTCATTTATTTACAGAATGAGAGCTATGTGCATGAACTGCTGCTCAGCTTATGCACGCTCAGCTGAGTTGACCGTACCTTAAATCCAAATGGCTTTTTCCTTCTCAAAAAGACATAATTAACACGAATAGTCACGTGCATGCCTGCATGCACGTATCTGCACCAACGCGTGCTGCGAGAACAAATCACCAGGCTTTGCAGTTTCAGAAATATCGTAGCCTGCAGAAGTTAGCGGCCACTTGGAAGGCTGATGTTAAAAAAAAACGGCCAACAAAACACCATACTTCAAACTATCACGCAGTGAGGTCCAGCAAATAGACTTCTTAATTCGGCAAGCAACAAAGGCAGCACTTAAATACCGAAAAGCAGTAGCAACGAGAAACTACTCGAACTCGGAGTCCATAACACAATACATGACCTTCGAGAGGCCCACTTACAAGCACAATACATCAGATTGATCGCTACAACTACCGAACGACACATGCACAGTAAGCTAGGTATCACTATTCCCGCAAACAATTCATCCCTAGCAACATTCCCTACCACATTTACAACTCAATCTATGCCAAACCATTGCCACGGAATTTGCAGCCCCCCTATGACCAAGGTCGCAGGAAGGCTCACGCGGCAGCGCTCCACAAAAGGTACGGGAATGAGCCCGATGCAGTTTGCGTGGATGCCGCCTGCGATGAGAGCGGAGCCACTGCGATTGTACACAACCCCCACATTTCCCCCCTAACTTTCGAGCTTCCTTCAGGCACCACCCCTGAAGAAGCCGAGGAGACCGCTATAGCTATTGCTCATACACAGATGCCAGTGATTCCAAAACTGCCATTCTAAATTATGCCAGGGGCTGGGTTCATCCTCCGGCGCACTGCCTGCTGCACAGGCCCATCCCCCACCTCCCCCGACGGGTTGAGCTCATCTGGGTGCCTGCGCGCTCGGGAAATCCCGGCAACGAGGCCGCCGACTCCTTATCCCGAGGGTCTAGGCAGACCTCGTGGGGAAAATCTCGAAGGAGCGTATGCACTAGTTTGCCGAGTTAACTGCAAACTCCCGCGCTGAGCGCCTCATCTATCCGTTACCCCACCTATCCCCTCACTACCAGAGAACATTCAATCTGGCGTCGCCTGCAGACACGAACGCTACCAACACCAGCTCTACTTTCTAAATTTAAGCCGGTATCCCCCTATGCACTTTGTGCTCTCACCCCAAGGTCACCCTTACCTACATTCTTTTATCCTGTCCGGCATCTCCTCGCCCCCCGCCGGGCCGGTGCCTCTCTGAACCTGGGAGGACTGGGAGACCTCACTGCGGTCAGCGGGCCCGACCAGGCAGATGATCGTCGTCAGCCGGGCCGCATACGTCATATATCAACATCACATGAACGTTTAGATCGCGAGTGGGGTCGTGCGGGGACCCAGAAGGCCTGCGTGCCTCGAATTCTTCGCATAATGAAGTTTTGCCTCCTCCTCCTCCTCCTGCGCTAGATGCCTATAGCTGGTGGAAGAGAGCGTGAATGCCATTGAGTGTTTCCGGCTCTAATCTTGCTGCGTACAATGACCGCACGTAACTCCTGGGCTCATAAAAATGCAAGTTGAATGTTTAATTTGCGCTCGTGTCTTTATATAACCTAAGTGTCACGCCAAAGAAATGTATCCTCAATATGTATAGAGTCACTCGCACTTGTCCAGAGGACTCGAGCGGTTTCGGTTTCCTGTGAAGCGAATAGAGTAAAATCGCAGCTGGATGCTCTCCAAGTGGCATCAACAAGCTTGTACTTGTGGTATTCGAAGGTCGATTCGGCTGCTAGAGGGCAAGTATTATCACTGAAAGCCACTCAAAATTCTACTTTGCTTTGCAGGGCATTGCACAGCGCTCTAGACAAGTGTGATCAACTCTGTACAAACATGCCTACTCATGCGCTAAAGGTGTTAATGACTCTGTTCTAATCAAGGTACTAATCATGTTCCCCATGGCAAAGTACTGGTGTATTAAAACGCAGGTGACGCAGAGCGTAACGGACGTTAATTGGAGGGTGAAGCGCCTGACGCTCGAACCAACGGCGCGGACGCTTTACTACCATACTACACTAGCCCTATATGGCTTAGATGCAGGCTTTATTGCCCAAGTCGCGGATACCATCGAGACTTACGAGAGTGAAGGTAAGTGTAGCTTCATTTCTGCCTTTTCTGGCGACCTTGTTTTCCGGAAGTCTTTTCACAACTACGCCGATTGGCTATAGTGTTGTATGCCCGAATACGCATAGCCGCGAGAGTTTTAAACTTTCCTCGCGTGTCGCATTACGATTTCGCGCAGTCTGGCATTATCCGTAGCGTTGTATGTTCGTAGACAGAACCTTCGCGATTTTCGCTGAGCTCCTTGCCAGTGTGTAACTTATGCGATCTCCAGCATACGTTCTCTCTTATCAGTTTCGTGCACGTTACATAGAACTAACGGGTTACCACTGCAATTACTTAGTTTAAAATATAAGTTATTATAGCGGTGATTCACAGTCCCGGAAAGATAACCGATCATTACGGAACAGTAATCGTTTACAATTACGTTGCTTTCATTTGAGATGTATCGCCATACCACAGTCTCTCTCTAAGTCCAATAAGCTGGGCTAGCTTTCTTGAAATTCTTTTGCACGCAGCCAGTTTTCCACAAGAGTTGTGTTCCAAAGTTGTCGTCGTTGATTTTGTACCGTTTCTTCGTGAAGACCGCAACCGCTACTCTGAACACTCTCTGTAGAAGGTAAGGCGGTATGCTGGCATGCTTCGATGCCAGTTTTTACATCATCTATGATCCGCAGCAGTAGTTCAGGAGTAAGGGAGCTCGAGTGCTTAATTCGAAGAGGCGGGTTCGAATTCCGCCCGCGGCGGCAGCTTTTCGATGAGGTGGAAGGCAAGACAGCCGTGTACTCTGCGATATCAGAGTGCAGTAAGGAACTCCAGGTCGTGGGAATTTCTGGAGCCCTCCACTACGTCATACCCTGAGTTGCTTTACGACGTTAAACCCTACAAACGTAACATCCTCTATGAATTGTTGGAGCTCTAAAAAGGCCCGTCAAATAAGATCGCTAAAAAGCTGGAAAAATCGTGTCACTGTTTGCTCTGCAACGTCGAAGTAGGTGTCTCGTGTGAAAATAGGAATGCCGGTTGAATTGTTCGGCAAAAAGCTGGTGGAGTGCCTTTCTTCGGCTTTCAATAGGCTCACATTTGTCCTTAAATCAAGAAATTGCAACAGATGCTAGCAGAAGCTACACCAAGAAAGAAGACCGCAGAGAACGCAACATGCCAGGCAGCTATGCGCATCGTTGTTTGGTCGAGCAATCTGATCACAACGTGAAGGACGCGTCGCCCCGGTGGCCTTTTCTGCACAGAAGTAGTTTACAACTGTTAATCAATTACTTGAAAATATAACTGAATCACCTGATACGTTCCTGTGTGAAAAAAGTAATCAATTAATAATTACTCAAGTATATAAATGGTTGGTTCTGTGGGGTTGAACGTCCCAAAGCGACTCAGGCTATGAGAGACGCCGTAGTGGAGGACCGGAAATTTCGACCACCTGGGGTACTTTATTGTTCACTGACATCGCACACCACACGGATGCCCTGCTTTTCGCCGACATCGAAAAGTGGCTGCCGAGGCCGGGATTCGATCCTGCATCCTTGGGAACAGTAGTCAAGCGCCGTAACTACTGGCCCACCCCGGCGGGGCTCAAATATATAATTAATTAGAAATAATCACTTAACTGCAACTGTTATTGTAGAGTCTAAAATGCTGTTTTTCACGGTCGTTTCGAAAGCTTTTTTTTTTTCGGTTTGACACTTGCGATCATTTATTTTGTGCATATAGAGTTAAGCGTGTAACTTAAGCGTATTTTGGAAAATGGTCATGTTTGTGAGTTTAGTTATAGAACCATCGAACAAATATAAGCCGCAAGTCGTTTCCTTTGCTCGTTTCATATTCGGAGGTTATTTAACTCACATTTCGAGAGCCATCTTTCTTTGGCAATCAAGTTTCCACATTTTCCCCACCAATACAGCGTCCTTCATAGCCTGAGTCGCTTTGGTAGTTAAACCCCAGAAACGAAGCCAAACCAAACATTTTCTGGTGCAGCACATGACACGGCATGTTCCTTGCTTCAGACGGCCAGTGGCGCAGTGAAATGTGTGGTGCTGTGTTCCGCTGTACTGTACTCACTGTGTTGTATTATCGGTTTTTGCGATAGCCATTCCAGTTAAATGTGCTCATTGCACACTGTGACGTCATTGGCCCTTACGTCATTCGCTCTGCAATAGCACCTCACATAAGCATCGATGTGGCACTCTGTTTCCGGTAATTTTCTCCGCTGCTTAACTTTATCCAATCTTTTGTTATTACATGATATGGATATTTTCAAAGCCCTTCAACGCAGCAAATCAAAACATGCGTCCCCATCCCCCCCCCCCCCCCCCCCCCCCCGAAAAAAAAAGAAAAGAAAAGTCGTGAGTCTGATCTGCTAGCGTTTTCACGCCTGACATGTTTCCAGAATGACAATGTTAAGGAAACGTATTTCGCTTCTGATGCTGCAGCGATGTAGTCGAGGATCTAGTTATCATATCAGTTCGATCGATATACAGGATGGCCGAGCTCACACCAGACACGGAAATTTGGTTTCGGCGGCATTTTCGTTGTGGTGACTCACAAGAATGCCCATGCACTGTGCAGTATCGGTGCCCGTCAAAAGGCCTCCTATAAACAAATTAACGTTTAGTCCTCAAAGTCTGGCCGATAGCAACAGTAGCGCCAGAGCCTTGGATGTCGTAGTATTTATCGACTTGCAAATATTCACAATGGATTCAGAATTAATCGCTACCGCAATGTCCATTTAAAGTATCTTAAAAGGCCCCAAAATTTTAGTGATCCACAATATTTCCTGAACACCGAACTTGAAACTCCACCCTCAGACCGAAAGCGAAGTGAAAGGATACTAGTTGGCAGACACACTCCGCATTTGGCTAATTTAGCTAAGCAGGATAGAATTTTTCAGTTTCCTTTATTTCACCGCAGAAATACAGACAATATGAACATAAAATTGATGCTTTTTAGTCATTAAAATTACTAGTATTTTTTTTTCTATTTAGTAGATGCAGCTAGCACAGGACAGGGTTAATGGGGGAATATTGGAGAGCCCTTCGCCCTGCAGTGGGTATTGCTGATGATGATGATGGTGATATCCTTCAGGATAGCTTCGAAGAACAAATCAGACAATCGACGCTGCTGCAGGCCATGCAGTGCTGCTTTCGTCATAACCAGCTGAAGGGGGTTATGGTAGGGGCAATAAGTAGCACTTTTATGTAGCTTAAAACCCACATTAGTAATGCCAACTGTAGCTTCAATAAAGCCCGTCATTCCGACTTATGAAATTGTCATTGCACGCCTCCTATACGATGTGCACGCGCAGTGGTCGCAAAACTGCATAGAATGACAGCACTATCCTACGTTCCGTGTTACGAGGCTCTCAGACGCCAATAATCAGAGAAGAAAAGTTAGCTCTCCAATTCTTCTGCTTTGTTTCTCTACAACACCGCCGGGTGTACATCTATTTGGGCAGCAAGCATTGCTGTACTGCGAGAAAAATAAGTCAGTGCAATAATGAACATGTCCTTACAAGTCAACTATCGTACAATATGGCACTATTACCATCTGACTTCAGCAGCATTGGTCTATGCTATTTCTAGGTAATTTCAAACCGCTATTCTCTAAGGATTCTCATTTATAAAATACATTTGAAACACTCCTTGCTTTCTAAACTAAGGTGACAAAATTTATGAGCTGCTTACGGACTACGCATTCATTGAATCATCCTACGATAGAGTTGAATTCTGGACTACATACATAACGCATGAGCGGACACTGTGACTGATTTTTTTGTACACAGACTTCCACTCCCAGTTGCAACTTACCCACACGAACAAGATGAAAAGAAAAGTAAATCCTGAATTATTCACTTCAGGTCAACGTTGGGAATTGCCTACTTTAGTTTCGGGCACTGCACTGAAATCGTGGTACGTATATCTCAGGGCTGCATGACTACTTCATAGAAAATAAGATATTCATATCTGAGCCATTGTCCACGCTTTGAAAGACACTGAGAAGGCTCTGCATTTCAACTTTGAACTAAGAGTACGTAGACAGTGTATGGTAGGTCTCTTCTTGCATTACGAGCCCCTCACGTTCCTTCTAAGTGCGTGAAGTTCACGAAAACCCTTTGTTCAGGCTTTCGCTGGGAAAATCAGCTGGTCGGAGGCCTATTCAAGATATGCGGTTACCTGTAGTAGAGAGCAATTGCTCACTGGCACCCACCGAAGCGCAGCCATACCGCAACAGCAGAAAGATATGCACACAACGAATTGCAAAAGGCGGTGGTCCCGGTTTCGATACCCGGACCAGGACGAATTTTTAGCTACGAAGTTTTTGAGAAGCTTTCCTTTATAGCTGTATGACTGGGCTAGAGTAGATATCAGTCATTACTCCATATTTCAAAACTACTACGCCTTGGGGGATTCCCCTAAAATTTCGATCGGTAGCGCGGTTACCTGTGGCCGCTGAGTACACCAGTATTACAGCCGTATTACAGGGGTCAGCACAGCAGGTTCCGAGCAGTTAACTGATTTGGCAACATCGTTTGCCGTTTCCGGCTAGCAATATTGTTGCGAATCTGGGTAAGGGAAATGATCTTCCATTACATAGAGCGATATCTCCATCGCCTGCCTGGGCGGCAAGTGATGCTGTTATGAAGCTAAACCGAAACTGGAGTTCCATACAGCATATTTCCTTGAAATTATTTAATGGGCTGAGTTCCGAATATGCATTCTCTTTATTGCGAAAAAACATTGATTATAGAAATCGTAGCAATATTGTGGAAAAAAAGTAAGGGTCTGCCCTCTTGTCTTTTTACCGTTCCAGTGGACATCGCCTTGAACGGAACATCCCAGCTTGATGCCGAGATTCTGAGCGGACCGATCCGAAGCTTGGGGAACTATACGCAGCCACGTATAACCGCAGGTGCGTCTGCCGATTTGCACTCGTGGTCATTTTTACCAGGCGTGTAGTAAGCACTTCGTATCAGTATCCTCCCTCGTTGATTCGTGACCAGCCTGTAGAGCGCATGCCACAATCACCCTGTCATGTGACAGTAATTTATGCCCCCTCCCGGAAGCAAAAACACGCGTGCACTGTGCGTTAAAGCAGGCTGTAATCCCCAACTGTAAAATTTAACGAAACAAGAATCATTATAAAGCAGAGAACTTTGCCTACAACTATGTGAGTACCGCATATGCTAGAAGCTAAGCTGGCTATTCTAAGGGTACGTTTTAGCCCTTTCTCTGCCAGCCTCACACTGAGTCGCTTCACTCCAAGTGCAGCGTGCAAGGAGAAAATCGTAGGTCGTGTTCATACATGAACCTTCGCTGGGTGGCCCAGTGTGTCATATATACAGTGGGCTAACAGCGGTTCGCTAGCCTACACACTCTGGTAGTGATTTCCGTCTTGACCCACGCTGTATCCATGGTGATAATGCACAACCGTAAGACGCAACTTAGCACAGTGCCAATTATGGCAATTATGTCAACATGGCAACTCGGCAATTTTGCCTTGCTACAACCAGTACACAGGTGAGCAGCTAAGTGGTTAGTCAGGATTTTTTTCTTCGAAGGATTCCTATTTTTAACTGCGCGCTCAAGGTACGTAGCACATTTATAGTACGTTGCGATAGTTATTTCTTCACTGGAGGCCGCAAGAGTACCAGAAGCTGTCAGTGCCATGTGGCCAAGTGAATAATTGGTACGTGCAGAGACCGCTTGAAGAGACTGCGTCCCAGTTATTGCGTCACGTGTTCGCTTGATTATAAATCCGTTTTTTTTTTGTTTCTGTGCACCCTGCTCTCAGTGTCCGCGCTTTTTTGTGGCTGCGGTCGATATACATTATTGTAGAGAGCTTCCCAGAGCGCCGTAACCACGTTATTAATTAGTAACTAAAACAATATGGTGTCGTTTCGAGTTTCGTCAGTTGTCAGTTGCATGTAGAGAAGCTGCCTACTTTGGCTGCCCATTTGAGATGGGAGGATGGGATAATAATCAACCTCTCTTAGATGCCGAATCAGGCACGCTACATATATGCCATGTAAGCGCGTTGGTACTGTAAACCGGGCCTTTTTTCCTATGACAGGTGCTCGCTACGGCCGGCAGCAGAAGTAGGTGATAACTAACTTAATAGAAATTCGGTATAGACACGTAGTGCTGTCTACACGTGTGAATGCGATGCAACTACTGGTTCGAATGCGTTCCAAGTGCGAGTTTTTTACGCCCGTATTTTTCGTCCTGAGCTCAAATTTTGCCACACTGTCTCGGCTACTTGTCCAATATGTCGAGTCCGGCGTTTTGTCTGAGAGGTAGCTTTGTTATCAAGAAGCGCTAGGCGGTGCAGGTATCGAGGCAACCTAAGGGAGCGCTGGTCTCTTGGCACGCCGGTTTCATTAGCGCGGTCTTCTATGCCATTGTTGTGCCTCTCCTGAATCGAAGCATTTCTGACGCTTTCCTTGTAGATAGTTCACTGTTCATCGCGTAGACATATCAACTGCAGATGACTGAAATTGCGGATGTATTTTGCGACCCCACCGACAACCTGCTCGCTCCCCTGCGCTCGCAACGCTATGTAGTGCGTCGCCAGATCGAGACTTTTGTGCAGCGACAGATCATAATGCAGTGCGTACTTCAGACTTTTCTTGAAGCGGTCTCCCAATTTAGAGGCTCTTGAAATGTACGCTTTGGCACTGCCTCGCGCAATGGCCCCGTGAGTGTAAAGACAAAAAGGAAATACGGACCGCTGCATGTCGATAGGTATAGGTCGGTCGATCGGTTAGTGCTGGTTGGTTAGTGTTGGTTGATTTTGGAGGTTTAACATCCCAAAGAAACTTAGTCTATGAGAGAAGCCATAGTGGAGGGCTCAGGAATTTCGACCTCGGGTTCTTTAACGCGCACTGATATCCCACAGCACACAGACACCTGGCTTTTCGCCTCCATCGAAAAGCAGCCACCGCAGCCGAGATGAGATTCCGCATCCTTGGGCACTATAGTCGAGCGCCCTAAGCACTGCACCACCACGGCAGGTGCTTTATATTGAGCAAGTGGATTTCGTGCGCGTGAAAGCTTTGATTTTTAGAAAAAGAGTAACTGAAAGCTATACACTTGTATCGCTCTTTACCGGATGAGTGTTTGCAGAGACGCTCAAAGCTTCTCCCCGAATAGAAAACACAAATGCACGAACAAAATTTGGCATAATCACTGCAATCATAACGTAGAACTTGTTGCTTCCATGTTGGGGCAACAAAATAGGAACTAAAGTGCAGGTATTTAAGCCAACGAAATGGACTCCTTTTCCGCGACAGTCGGACAATTGCTAAAATTAAGCACCTCACTTCTTGGGTTTTAATGCATTACTAGAACTTTATGTCCACAATGAGGTATTTTCGTGCAGGTCAGCTTCGTCCGGTACGTCCTGATTTTTTCTCTGAATAGCCCGCTGTGGTCAAAGAGGAAGCTACAAGGCTTTCATGGCATCGCCTAGCTTGAAAGAATTCAGCGTTCTGTTAGGGCGCCCATATTACGAGTTCCTTTTTTGTACGCCAGAGCTAAGTCACCCCCCCCCCCCCCCCTCTCCCGTTCGCCATTGAAAATCGGTGCTTTATATTGCGTCGAGTGCTCCTCACATAAAGTGGTAGATTAATATAGTATGAAAATGAGTATGTGCGACTGGAAACCAAAGTGCAGACAAAGGTGCTATTGCACCTAATGTTCATTCGTTCTAACCATGCTATATCGGCCATCGTTTTCTCTATTCCTTTTTTCTTGCAGACAAGTGGGCTGCCCTTTTTTCAAAGTACACCAACAACATGTACGGCGGTAGAGATCCCATCTACTACCATAAGTATATACTCGAAGCTCTGGTGAAGCTGCTCGACTCTGCGAGGGTGGGTGTGCAAGGTGTACGCTACCTCATCGCGTGGACTGTCTTCAGAGAGCACCTTGACTACACGGTGCCTGCCCGCCTGCAGGCCCTCGCAGGTAGCCCGCAAAGTTCTTGCACCGAACTTGTAAAACAGGTCATGCCCTTTGCTTTCACCGGCAAGTACTTGCACTTTGGTAAGTGCCTACTCTGGCGAAATTCATAGTCTCGGCATGAAGAACAGATCTATAAAATGACCTCCCCTAAAAGCTGTAGCGTCATCAGGTTACACGTACTTTGATATAAAGTCTTTTGCCAGTTTTTACTGTGTCAGACTTTCTTTCACCGCAAATTTTCAGAGCAACGCTTTTTGATAGACGAGGCAATTAAGTTAAAAAAATTAAAGAAGCACCTGAAATCACTTTTGCACATCGCTTCTGCAGCTAAGAGGTAGGACGTGAGCTAACGAGAGTATGCAATCACCATCATCACACGGACTATATATATATATATATATATATATATATATATATATATATATATATATATATATATATATATATATATATATATATATATATACCCACTGTAAGGCGTAGGCCTCTCCCATATTACTTTCCCAGGGGCCTCGGGAAGGAACGGCAGTTTACGTTAGGTAGCGAAGCACTGGAAGTAGTAGGCGAATATGTCTACCTAGGACAAATAGTAACCGCAGATCCGGACCATGAAAAAGAAATAACAAGAATAAGATTGGAATGGAGCGCATTTGGCAAGCACTCGCAGATTATGACTAGCAGCTTACCGGTATCGCTCAAGAGGAAAGTGTACAACAGTCGCATCTTACCTATACTAATCTATGGGGCTGAAATGTGGAGTCTAACCAAGAGGGTTCTACTTGAGTTGAGGACAACATAGAGGGCTATGGAACGAAGGATGGTAGGGGTAATATTAAGAGATAGGAAGCGTGCAGAGTGGGTCAGAAAAATAACTCAAGAGACTGACATTCTAATATACAATTAAGAAGAAGAAATGGACATGGGCAGGACATGTTTTGCAAAGAGAGGATAACCGATGGTCGTTTAGGGTAACCAACAGGATTCCAAGGGAAGGAAAGCGTAGCAGGAGGTGGCAGAAAGTTAGGTGGGCGGATGAGTTTATGAAGTTCGCAGGGGCAAAGTGGATTCAACTTGCACAGGACCCGGTTAAAGTAGTATCATCATCATCAGCCTGACTATACCCACTGCAGGGCGAAGGCCTCTCCCATATTTCTCCAATTAACCCGGTTCTGTGCTAGCTGCATCCACTTGACCGCTGCGAACTTCTTAAACTCATTCGCCCACCTAACTTTCTGCCGCTCCCTGCTACGCTTTCCTGTTACCCTTAGCGACCGTCGGTATCCTCTCTTCGCCCTACATGCTCTGCCCATGCCCATTTTTTATTGTGATAGCAATACTGCGCCAGGTTTCGAGCCATCACGTATCACCGGCGGACGCCACGCCTGACCTTGAACAGCCGAGGAGGAGGAGCTTGTGGCGACGATACTTAAAACATGAATGAATAGACCGTGTCTCCCATCGGGGAATTGAACTTCCATACATTGGATCCCTAGCCCAGCGCTTCACCACTGCGCAACGCCCCGGATCGTGAAACGCTCTTCATAGCAATGTGATTCGAGTGACGACCTAAACAATGAAGATTATGTCTACTCCCCTTTATCCCCATCCATGGCCAAGAGCCTTCCCATTCAATAAAGGACATTCAATCAATCCCCTTGTTTACAGTGAGAACGATAGCGAGATTCCGCAAGTGACAGATACTGCGCCTTTCTTTCCCTGTAGATGAATTATAGAACGCCAGTGAACTTTAATGCATTCAGTGAAATGCTGGTCGTGTTCGATAAGGGGCGCGCGATGTACCGTCACGACAGATCGTGACGTCACAAGGCGATTAAAAAGACGAAGAAGCAGGAAAAAAAAGAAGAAAAAGAAGAAGACTGGCAACTTACGCTTTCGCGTCATACTCATAAAGGGTGAGCTTAAGTGTCCCCAATAATGTAGCAGTTTATACTGATAGGGCGTGATAGAGGAATAATGTAGCAGGAAAAAGAAGAGAGAACGAACAGGGAGCCGTAATCATGATGCTTTAGCAAGTGCTTGGCTGTTCTGCTCCGTTGGAAGCAACCCGTTGAATCCGTTTCATGTCAGAGTTTAAAAAGCGCTTGTTCTATCTGCTGTGTGCTTGTGGCTTCGATTGGTGCAAACTTTTAATAATTCCAAATATTACACTTGTTCCCGGTTCCATTTGCGGGTACTGTCTCGTAGAGGGTTTCTTTTTTTGGTTCTCGGGAAACATTCGCCGTTTTCACGGTGCATTCCGCGAATTAGTCAGCAGTGTGTCAAAAGCAACGTATACACTGGCATTTATCGCAACAATAAAACACTTAAGGCTATTAAACAATACTACACTTGCCTAAGTGAGTCAGTTGCATTGGCGTGTTGCTCCTGTGGTTTCCGCTTATTTTATATTTTGTTTATTTCAGTTTTTTTTTTCATCCTCCGGCATTTAGACACAAACCCGTCTAGCCTGTTCTTGTATGCTCAAATTACTCCAAGTGCAACTATTTGTCTGTTGACGACTTCTACATAAGCTATCCTTGTTAGCAGAAAAGCTGTGACAAGGTATATACGATATTGTAGAGGTGAAAGGAGGCGCATATTTAGCAACCAAATGAAAATTAGTGCTCTGGAAATGTTATTGGCTGATAAGAAAACGAAACCTAGGTTCTGAAACAGAAAACAAAAAAAAAAACGCCAAGAACTAAAAAAATTGGCCATGGCTTAGCTCAGCTGGGCCAGGATAATCGTAGCGAAAGCATGTGTGCCTGGCGCTGGGATCCAATCGAGTCCAAATCCAGACAGTTCATTCCAGTCAAATACAGTCCAATAAAATCCTGTCCAAGTCAATCCAAACTTGTCCAATCAGAGCCAGTCCAACGGAGTCCAATGCAGTCCAATCCAATCCTGTCTAATTCTGAGCACATGCTTGCCCGAAATGCGCCGCTGACTAGCCATCACCATGACTACTATCATTGTCACGCTAGAGGAGAATTAAGATATGCTACTCACGATCCCTGGCGTGGTGCAGCAGTTGGTTAAAGTGCTAGGCTAGGGATACGAGGGATGGAGGTTGGATTCCCGATGGGGACTTTTTTTTCTTCTTCTTCTGGTTGCTTCTTGATTGCCAGATGGCGCAGCGAATGCGCAGCGTCTGCCAGCTGCGGCGGTTGCTAGACAACGGCTCTCTGCCGCCTCGAAGCACCGCTACAGCGAAATCGCAATTTCGTGGTCAATGTAGATTTCGCTAAAAAAACTGTAAGGGAAGCGTTTCTTGCCCAGCTTATCAAAGCGTTAGCCCGCTGGCAGAAACATTTGAATAATACATGTACAGTCTTTGCAAAAAGTGTAGAGCCCAGGAGGTCCGCTTCTGAGCCACTTCGTGTGGCTTTTAATGCATTTGCAGTGTTCCGAATTTCTTGATAGTAAGATTTTTTGCCCTACCCTCTCCATTAGAAAGGACTTCTACTAATGCGAAATCAGCGCCACTACACGGCTCAGAAGCAGACTCCCCGGGCTCTACACTTCTGGCAAAGGCTGTACATAACCCACTTTCGGCGCTACCTAAGCACTGACCTTAATCTGGTGCGTACAAAATGCAGCCGTACCAGAGAGAGCCATCCGAGAAGCTGACGCAATGGCGACCAACCTCCGCGCGGCCTTCCGAGCGGCGTTCATGTCATCCAGCTGGGTCAAAGGGCGAGTGCGAGATGTGGCCCTTAGAAAGCTGGCGAAGATGAAGCAGTACGTGGGCAGTTCTCTACTGCGGAGGGACGATGCCAGCGTGAACAAATACTATGGTCAGTGCATCTCGTGCTTTAAAACGAAATATTTAATAGTATATCAATAGTGGGAAAAAGTCACACGAGAGCGGTTTTCTTTCTGTAATTCAGCACTGACTTCAGTTCCTTACACCACGTATTCTTTTACACTTCGCAGCCTTAAGGTTTGTCTGTGTGCGTGTGTGTGTATGCGCGCGAGGCTCGACTGAATGTCATGGCAATATTATGCTACGTGCTTGCAACTTTCATCAGTTTCATTAAACTTTGCGCTAATAATACACATTTGACCTTGTTGCACGCGTTATAAGAAAGATTTAGTATACCGTGATCTGCGATCCGTCACCGTGAAGTTCTACCGCGCGCGGCCGGCACGAGTGCGCTGTATGGTCCGGCGCGGTTAGTCTATGTGCCAACTTGCAGCATATGAAGACGTCTATTGGCGTCAAGGGGATCTGGTCGTGCGCAGTGGAACGTGCGGTGGCGGATCACGATACAGATAGCAGATTGCGGTACAATATACCTCTCTATTCTAATTTCTTGGCGCAGAGTCCTTTCCAGACATGCCCTCTGACAGGTTTTTCAACTCATGGCGAAGGGCTCGGTTGTTCTACACTCACGATGCTCTCGCTGACCGCACAAACTATCTGTACGACGACGGCATCGTGAACGCCTACTACACACAATATAACAATATCATGGTCATTCCGACTGCCGTCATCTTGCCAATCTTCTTTTTTGGAGACGGCCCAGCTGGCTTTAACTACGGTGGCCTCGGACAGGTGAGCTCACATGCAGGCGCAGGCCACTGGAGACGATCTTCGCGTACTGGTCCGCCGCCTGCTCGAGGTGGCTATAGTGGGACGAAATTCCCGGTTGGTCATGCGATGCGAAGCAAAAGTGTAATTGTTCTAGCACCCGCATGCTTACATTTGCGGAACCAATAGGGGGTTTCCAGTACGTCCTCCTATCAAGACTGGAAGGAAGATGGGCATGTGACAGCTTCCTCGGCTCATCGACTATTGTTAAGCCCAGTGACACGCGGTATGCTTTATGTATCAACGTACTCATTGCATCATGTACGCACAGTCAGGAGTAGGAGTGGTATACAATACGCATCCGGCGCTGGAGCTTGGAAAAACAGCATTGCAAAGCTATCTAGCAACGGCTATCTGGGATCGAGACAATCATGGCGGTGCCCCATTTTTTTCGATATGCATGTATCGCTGCCCCTGTCACAGTATACGTATGCATGCATGCATGCATGCACATACATACATACGTAAGGCGCTCGCGTGCTGTGCGATGTCAGTGCACGTTAAAGAACCCCAGATGGTCGAATTTTCGGATACCTCTACTACAGCATCTCTCATAGCAAGAGTTGATTTGGGACTTTAAACCCCACAAACCATGCATACACCTGCATACATACATACATACATACATACATACATACATACATACATACATACATACATACATACATACATACATACATACATACATACATACATACATACATACATACATACATACATACATACATACATACATACATACATACATACATACATACATACATACATACATACATACATACATACATACATACATACATACATACATACATACATACATACATACATACATACATACATACATACATCACCGGCTCTGGGCACTTCCCCACCTGGCTACGCCGCGGCGGCGAAGGATAGGCGCAGCACCTCTCCAAATCACGTGGCAGCCTCCTCCTCCCTCTCTCTCTACTGCTGTGGCGAGGGGGCGCGCTGTGTGTGTTGGCTGAGTGGTTTGTGGGCAGATGGAAGTGAGTGCATGAGTGCGCGTTTGCACCGAAAGCAGTGCGGACAGGACGGGCGGAGAGAGCGGACGCATCCACAAAGCCAGCCGGACTGACCAGGTGAACACAGCCATTGCTTCATCGCGCGTGCTGCTGAGGAATATCAATGAACGGTTAACCCTTTGGTCCTCGGTGTTCGTGTTGTTCACTGGGGCCACCGCTGTGGTCAGAGCTAGCGGAGCGTTGTTTGCTCTGAAAGCGGAGCCGCAACCCCGTAGAGAATCCCACATTTTTGGCCCCCCATGTTGGGCGCTATTTTTGTGGGGGTTCTCACGGGGCCGATGTGAGAACCGAAGCCACACCGCTAGGCTCTGACTACAGCCGTGGCCGTGAAGAACGACACACAGAGGCACAGCCAGCGGTCCAAGCTGTTTATTGGGAACACCCAATGTTCTTCCTCGCTGTCGCAGTAACATCCGCGCGCTCCGGCGACGCGGTGTCATCTCTTTGGGTGAAGCTGATGTCCGCCAAGATAAGAGGGGAGAGGGAAGGAGGGGCCGTTCTCTCACCCCCGCCCTCTCCGTCACAGAGCCGGCGGGAAGGAGGCCAGGAGGGGAAATATCGGGGCTTCCCGAGAGAAAGAGAGGGTGTTCTCCGCGTCGTGCGGGCGATGGAACTTGAATTCCACAATACATACATACATACATACATACATACATACATACATACATACATACATACATACATACACACACACACACACACACACACACACACACACACATACATACATACATACATACATACATACATACATACATACATACATACATACATACATACATACATACATACATACATACATACATACATACATACATACATACATACATACATACATACATACATACATACATACATACATACATACATACATACATACATACATACATACATACATACATACATACATACATACATACATACATACACACATACATACATACATACATACATACATACACACATACATACACACACACACACATACACATACATACATACATACACACACACATACATACATACATACATACATACATACATACATACATACATACATACATACATACATACATACATACATACATACATACATACATACATACATACATACATACATACATACATACATACATACATACATACATATAGCGTGCTGCACAATTACCAGCGCGCTGTAGAATGCTTCTCCCAACTAAACCGCGGTATCCTCGCAGCTCAAATTTTGCACAGAAATGGCATTTTGGCGTTAATATTTTGTAATATCAAATTTGTTGGGGGTACTTGCCTGATTAGATCAGAAGTCGGATGTTCCTACTGTATGCGGCGGCGGCGATGCAAGACGAGCCGCTGTAACGGTATGTGGAGCACATCTTCAATGTAACTGGTAAATGTCTCGCCAAGCCGAGCCGCTTTGACCGATCCTGCGGGCGTTGTTCGGCGCGCAGCTTGCGTACAGCAGGACGACCAAACACGCTGGTAAGGTTCGCCTTGAACGGGTCCCAATTTGTGATATCGGCTTCGTGGTTACGATACCACAGGTTGGCAACTCCGGTCAAATAAAAGATAACGTTCGTTAACTTTGTGGCGTCGTAACACTTATTGTACGAACGCACTCGCTCGTATGAAGCAAGCCAGTCGTCCCAGTCAGTGTCGTCTGTCCCACTGAAGAGCGCAGGGCCTCGCTGGCGTGAGGAGCCAGAGCAGACGACCGGCGGGGTCATCGGGCTGGTTTGTGAGCGTTCATCTTCGGCCATGCGAATTGCCGGTAGCGTGCGGGTGCGAAGCTCCAGCGTGAGGCAGGGGTATCAAGCCACACCTCCACCAAATTTAAGAGAAGGTTTATTTTATACATCGAGGACGCGTCAAGGTCGGTGAGGACTCGGGGCGATTTAGATCGGCACGATGCTCTACGCGACACTTCCACAGACTGCTTCCTCTTCTTCAACGTCCCGCAAAAGAGTCCATCTTTTTCTTAACAGAATGTAAATATTACCTCCTCATAATTAACTGTTTATGATCAGAAATGATCTTTGGGAGAGCAAATATTACTACCTCAAGATCAAGTGTTGATTCATATGAACGAATTTCAATGGAGTAACCAATAAACCACTCAGGCCAACTATTTATCCCCAGGCTGGCCACCCTTGCCCGCTGCGTACATATGCTGGCTCTGGTCGACTGCTTCAATCATAGCTGCATGAGTGTGCGCAGGAATGTAATTTGAGACAGTCCAACTTCAGTTTGAAAATGTCGGCAATATAGAGAGCAGTGGAATTGGACGTAAAGAAAAAAGTAAGAGGGGAGAAAAGAATAGAGATTGAATACATGGTCAGTTATAGAGCCAAATGATCTTAATGCAGAAATTCCATAATGAAGTACAACAGCAGGCAAAACAAAGATTACATCCCTAAGTAGCAAAAGGTTACATGGCAAAAGCATATGACGAGGTGTAATCGGGAAAATAAACAGACATGAATGATGATCAGGATATAGTGTACAGTCAGCATCCTCAATAAAATAAAAAAGGAAGCAGATATGAATTAAATCGTAGCATTATCGCGAGTGGGTCGAAGTACACAATCGAACCTGCTAAATCATGCAGTTGAAATTATTTATTAAAAACCAAGTGCTGTTGCACAGTACACATAGCTTTCGTTTGAAGTCTTCGATATCGTCGGTAAGCGCCAGTGTACCAGGCGGACAGTTCCAGTCCGACGTTGTTTAAGCTATAAAAGAATACAGATATATGAGATGCAGTTCGAAAATTAAGTATTCCCAGTCTACAAAAGTTATCGATACGTGATGGTACATATGCCAATGGCGTGATAAGTGCATTTTTTCAGATTGGAGTATTGTGGTAAATTTTAAAGCAAACAATTCAAATTCGAAGAATTTAAAAATAAAACGTATTTCAAAGAACGGCGTCGGGACAAAGATGCTAGCGACATTGTATCTTCATGAGTGTTACGAACGAAAAACGACTATAGTTCCTGATAATAAATCGTTACCAACATGTACTTCGTCTCACAAGATGTTCGCAGCACTACAAAAAGTAGAGGAACCATGGCACTATTAAGATAATGCTCACTATAATAGGTCATTGCAGCTCTAAGTGCCTCCTGCCCCTGGGCACTGGAATAGATAAGTGTGCTCTTACTGTCGCCCCACACATTTATGCGGCGAGAGGCGCATGTGAGCACATTTACCTATTGTAGCGCGTATGATTCAACATTCACTAACCTTGAACGTATTCATTTAATGCAAATAAGATATCTCCGAAATACATATAATTTACCGTTCCGACATCCAAAAGAAACTTTCTTTTGTCATTCCAGAGTTATTAAAGCATATAATCTTTATAAATATCGCCTCAGTGTTACTTTCAAAACAGAAATCAGAAATAATGTAACAAATCTCAAGAATTTAGCACAACTAAGGAAAAAAGAATCAGTCTATCCAACAAGACGTGGCGAAGAATGTACAGTGCCAACACCTCGACAAAATCTTAGTAGGGAATGCCTTAAGTACACTCTTCCATCTTTTCTAAATAGGTATATCCACATTAACCTCGATTTGTTTTCTTTTCCACGCCGTGAACTACATAATTTGTTCTTGAACAACGTTCCACCCTCCTTATGTGACCATCATTATACGGTCACATGATTAGATGTTGATTTACGGTGCGACCCCCACACGGGGGTTAAACAGCAGCAGACTTCGAATCATCCGCGTCAGATACGTAGTTTTCGAGTACCGATGTCTGACTCTAGGGCTTCACGTAGCCTCTTGCGCTACGTATTCTAATGAGAAACTTCTCGCTCTCTCCATCCAAACTTTTCGTCTTCTTGAACATCGCCCATTCATTTGTTCGCGGCCGTGTTCGCTAAGGCCACTGAAAAGCTGGTAACGCCATAGGAAGCAAAATGCTAAGGCAGCAAGTAACGTTGAGAATATTTCCAAGTACTCCGAGCGCCCTCCGCCGAGCGTCCTCAAGTGTTTTACTCACCCCTCCACTTCAGTCATCCCTTGATTTGTGCCTTTTTACCCTACATATAAACCACATTATGCGAGGGAGTGAACGAATGTACCTCCATGGCGAAGGGGTAGCACGTCTGGTACGAAACTCAAGGGTGGTGGAGAGTTGGATTCATCTCACCCTTGCACTGAAAGCAGGAGTCGGAGTTGGCAGCTCCTGATAATCGGTCCATCACGTGGTCGCGTGATGTCGCTTAGCCCTAGGAACAATCAGTGCCCGACTATGTCAGCTGTTAACTACCACTTTCTAGAGCCATGTATCCGTAATTTTTCGCTAGCAAAGCTGAAGCTGTAGCACACGCCGACAACGTAGACGTTAGGTTTCTGGTGAATGAGTCCGTTAACGCTATCGCAATAAGATAACTGGTCGCATCTTATGGCCCATAAAGCGCAAAAAAAAATAAATAAAATTGCACAGAATGACACGCGGCTTGTGCTGCTAAGGAGGCGTGGAAGTTCTTGAAGTCGCCGAAAGTAGCCTGGGGTGCCGTAAAGGCACTTCTTAAGTTGCAGAAAAGAAGTGCCGGCGAAAGGTCATGTTCTGTATCGTAATGACTTTGCTTGTATTCATGGGCAGATTTCATCACCTGTGAGCTGACCTATAGATGCGCTGCACCTTTGTAGAATATTTTTAATGGCGTCTGCGAGGAGATTGTCTACTATAGTTTGCTTGTAATGTACGAAAGTTGTATATGGCACTGGGTCATGCAGTGGTTAAAGGATTCCGCCAAGATGGGGCAGATTTGTTAAAATGATCATTTGTTAAATTTCCCGTTATGAGCCCTTGCTAATTACGTTGAGGGAGAATCAACCAAGTACATTCCACTTTTTTTCTCAGTACAATTCAAAACACTTTAGCTCATGTTTAAATCTTGCACTACAATACTACTGGATTTCATGCAGTTCAGAAAAACATTGATTTGCTCGTCGCAGGTAATGGGCCACGAAATGATGCATGGCTACGACGTGACCGGTGTGCAGTACGATGAAAACAATGAGGTACAACCCTGGGGCACAAAGGAGTCCGGGGAAGTCTTCCTGAAGAAAAGTCTCTGCCTTCGCGCATCGCATAAAGCCGCTGTAAGTTATTCATCGCATACAGATGACAACGTATGGAAATTATCAGAATAGCTGCCGTAGGAGTGTGAACCTTACCTATTCAGGCGGCAAGCACATGTCGCGGCATACTTGCCATAATCTAGGACTTCGCGTTTACAACGTTAAACATTAGCGCCCGAGTCCCGCCGTGGTAGCTAAGTGCTCAATGTGCTCAATTGCTGATGTGAAGGATGCGGATTCGATGCAAGCAGCGGCGACAGCTTTATTTTTTAGCTGAAAAGAAAGGCTCCCGTGTACTGTGCACTGTCAGTTCCCGTCAAACGTCAGGTGGTCGAAATTTCCGTAGACCGACAATACAGCATTCTTTATTGCTTGTGTCGCTCTACGACGTTGAACTCTGCAAACGAAACTAAATAGTTCGCTCTAGACGTTTCCTTATTTTCTGTCCAAAAGTTTAACAGTCAGCCGCATTAATAATGTATTTGATGCGTTCCGATCATGCACGCGCATTCTTTACAACGTCCCGTTCTCACAGCGACTTAGACGGCTGGGAAAAGTGGATCTGCGCTGCGAAATTAAAGCACGCGTGAAGAAGCGGATAAATTCCTTTAGAATATAGGCTATATCTTCGTACTGCAACTCTCAAGGTCATTCATTTGTGGATTTGCCAAGCACCAAGAGAAGCCGTAGTGGAGGCCTCTGGAAATTTTGACCAAAATTTTTAACGTACAATGACTACGTGACTAGGCGAAAGTTTGACAACTGCTTCGCCAGGGTTTGGCTTTCAGACTGAGCAACCAAGCACCAGATGAGCTACGTGCCGCTCTGAGAACGTCAACTCTTTGGCGCAGGCATCATGCTGATGTGTAGCCATGCTTAAAGAGCTCACGTTCGGGTAACTAGGTTTAACCGGAATAAACCTCTGCAATTTATTCATGTAGCTGCAGACAGTCTCAGCTTAGGCAGCGGATGCGTCACCCTGTATGGGTAGGATGCATCGCCAGCTCCTCCGAGATGGCGCATAGTGCGGCGAACCCGCACAGCAAGGACAGTGCGCGAAATTGCTTGCACTATGAGGCAGGCATCGTCAATGATGTCTGTGGCACTCACTAAGCGCCGTCGTGGCGCGCAGACTGCTTGTGTGAAATCTTATGTAAGAGCAGATGGGCCGGTGTGGCAGTACACAGCCGGTCTGCTAATGCGGGCAAACCGTCGCGAATGACCACGAGTTCTGTTGATAGAGAAGGAAGCGGCACCTCTTCCGTTATGCAGCTCATTGCGCAATTACATTCGTGCCTTACAATGTTTTCTCAGCTCAAATTTCGTACAGAAATGGCATTTCTTCATCAGTATTTTTTAAAGTAAAATGTGATTGGCAACTTGCCTGATTCGGTCAGAAGCCGAATGTTCCCATCTTATGCGGAAGGGGCAAAGCAAGACACGGCGCTGCCCCAGGATGGACGCATGGAAAGCAAGACACGGCCAAACAGCGCCTCTCCTTTCATTGTGACAGAGTTGCTGCCAACAGCACTACATAGCGCCGCCAGTGCCACTACTGGGGCAGCGGCTTGTCCTGCTGTACCCCCGCCGCACACGATGCATGGGAACATTCGACTTCTTTTGATCGAATGAGGCAAGCGGCCCCAAGAAATCTGATATTAAAAATAATGATGAACAAATGCAATTTCTGTGCGAAATTTTAGCTGCAAAGATTCAGCGGTTCAGCTGAGAGTAGTATTGTGCGGCATGCATGTAATTGTGCAAAGCGCTGTATATGAGCATTTCTGGCGTACACCAGGCAAAGCTGGACGAATGAAGCTGGTATATAAAACATGGTAGTTCGTACTTGCGTACCCGTAAGCTTCAAGCGTACCTGTCGAGCGTAGCAGGATTGAGGGCTCTGCTTCTTCCACTGAGCGTTGAACGTGGTGCTTTACATAGAGTGGTTGGTTATCTGTCACCTGTGATCGCTGCCAAGGAGGTTCTGAACGTATTGTATGAAGCAGTGATCCAGTCGCATATAAAGTACTGCGCCAGTGCAGACACTGCGAAGTAGCTTCAAGAGTCAGGTAGCGCGCACTATATAGCTGCTCCACGGGCTCACCGATAGTGTTCACTTAATTATATGGGGTTTTAGCGCTGCAGCACTACTACCCGCGTTTTCTAAAAAAAGAAACAATATCTGAAGCCGATTTGCCCTTTGACCTTTCCAAGGGACTTCGTGTCCAGAGAGACAAGTGTGACAGATACTGAGCCCTTTCGTTTTCTCTAAACCAGTTATAGAACGCCGGAGAACTTTGATGAGGGGCGCGTGATGTAGTGTAGCAGCGCAGCGCTTGGGCTTTCGCATTTCTCCGCTGCAGATCCTGCTGTGCCCTCGGATTTCGTTGAGCTGTAGAACACCTTCAATGTGTGGTCTGGAAGCATGCCGCCTGATTAACACGGCAAAATAACGTTTAATAATTGAGACACAGCAAACAATCTAGTCAAAACACCCAGCTGCTGCGCGATATTCCATGCTTAACTGTGCTAAACCATCCGTATTTTTGGCGCACAAGCAACTATGGCTATCATGCGCTAAACACACGGTTAGCATTCTAATAAATATAGTTGACCTAAAAAATTGGCTTTCTTGAGAAAACATAAAACACGTGAAAAATAGAAAAATACATATGCTCTCCTAAAAGCAGTGTTGCATGAAATGAGATGCGTTCACTGTAAAATAAAGTAAATATTGTTTCCTCATACCTTTGAGTTTTGTACACGTTATTAAAATGTGATTACAGTGATCTCATCACGACAGGATTCACATACAGGTGTATCGTCCCGACCATTTCGCGGCGCCGGGCCGAGTCCACTAGTGCCAATGTGCCGTTACTATGACAACCAGTTGGACCGTTCCACGGTTGTTCTGACGCTGCGCTCACTACACAGAGGAGGAGGAGGAGGAGGGTAGCGGCAGGAGAATGGTAGTTTCTGCACTTCGAATAGGTGGTGGTGGGGAAAACTATTCAGTGAAGGCGAAAAGAAAAATCAGGTTGCCGCTGTTCGGTGGGTGGCCTTCCCGCTACTGGTCGTGGCCTCCAGGTCACGAGTGGCGGCGACTTCCGCTTCCCAGCCTGTAAACCGTCGCTGAAGATGCGGCACCGAGTTGTCCAAAAGCGTCCCACCGCTGTGGACTGTTCAACTGCCAGGAGACGGGAGAAAGTGCGCCGGACATGAGTAAAGAATGTGATTAGTCTGCTAGGGGACCGTTATTACGTGCATTTGCGCGCGAAGGCACCGAGGTGAATAATGACAAGGCATGCAGGGGAGAGGAAAGTGTGGGCCTGTAATTGGCGCCATGTATTCTGTTCGAACTTAGATAGGGACTTGTGAGGGGGAGGGAATGATAAGCGGGAATTGCGGTTGTGGCGGGTAATGTCATAGAAGGTGAGGGGGAGCAACGCGTATCAATCCCGGATTGAAGGGGGGCAGCTCGGTCGGTCATCTCGCGAGGGATGGAATTTTCCGCCTCATTTCTAGGGTGACCCGAATGAGCCGGAACCCAGAAACGTTGCACAGGACGAGAAGGGAAATATTGTAGCGTGTGCAACAGCAGTCTCGTGCGCGGACTAAAGAAGTGGCCCCGTGGCGTTCGATTCGAAGAGGTTGAAGTTGGCTGCTGTCTCTCGGTGCTCTGGACCTGCTCTCCTGTGCCTGCTAGATCAACCCCCCATTAAAAACCAACCTTCTGGTTACGAGCTTAAACGGCTACGTGACAATATGAAAAGAACCGGGGTATTGGTAATGGCGCGATGGCTGCTTCCTCTGTGGCAGTGCAAGTGAGATCAGAGATAGTGGTGACGGAGAGGGGAGCTCATGTATTAGAAACAGTGGCCAGGGCATAGCCGGGATGCGAGAGGTAGGTTGCCGCATCAAAATACACAGCGTCGGACCGTGCACCGTATTGACAGCAGAGGATGAAGACGCGGGCAGATAGGCGAGCGGAGTGATGCGCAGGGTGCATGTTCTTGAGAAGGGGGTTGTCAGTGAACATGGAGAAGATAGAGGAGGGTAAGGGATGGATGACACAGACGGGGGTCAAGTGGACAGAAACGAGAAGGGCTCCTCCAGGAATAGTACGAAATAGGCGATCGAGTTGTGTCATGCGATGGGCCTTCAGGAGTTCTGAAAGAGAATTGTGGACACCCATCGCCAACAGACTAGAAGTGGGGAGCCCGAGAGCCGACTTGTAGGCTTGGCGGATGTAACGGTTGACCTTGTCTTCCTCGCCAGGAGATAAAGATCGGGGAGGGAGTACACGAGGCAGCTGAGGACAAAGGCTACACAATACGACGGAGGTCGTGCTCACGCATGCCGTGGTTCCCTTTAGCGACCCGCCGGGTGAGCCGCATGGTCTACTGGACGGTGGTGGTAAGGCGGGAAATGATAGCAGTGTGTTTGCGATTGGACTGGAAAGGGAGACCAAGAATACGGACCAGGAGACAGAAGGGACGGGATGTGCGTCGATAGTAAAGTTAAGGGTGAGGCATTAGGTGGGCACCATGCCTCGAGCCAGGAGGAGCAGGAGCTCCAGCATGGACCGGGAGTAGACCAGCATGACTGCTCGAGCATGATCGGCGTCCGCGCCCGCCTAGACGACAGCTTCCATCTCTTCAAGATTGCCGGTGGTGCCTCAGAGGGGAATATCATCGACCTAGAAAGCATGGAAGAGATTAGGGATGGTAGCTAGAGCAGGTGCCATAGGGAAAAGAGGATGTTGACGAGAATGGGAGAAAGAACAGAACCCTGGGGGTACCTCGATTTGCAATAAGGAAAGTGTCCTAGCATCCCCTGTAGCTGCTATTTTGGGAGGACAATCTTCCTGTTCCCGGCAGCGAACTAGAGTTTTGGCTCTTCTTCTTTGGGGTTGGTGGTGGGAGGTTACGAAGGCCGGCTCAGCTGGAAAGAAGCCGATGAAGTTTCTTGCCTAGGCAGGGGCGGGAAAGGCGGCGCGGGCTGTGTTCTTAGCTTGAGAGTTGAAGTGCTGGGGGGTCTAGATGGACGGGAGTCTGGTGGAGGGTGTTGATTGGTGTGAAGCGGGAGATTTACTTGAGGCTGGAGTTGGTTGGAGAGGGACCCGTCTGAGCGCAGCACAATCCATACGGGCGGGACCCCGTGACATATGACGCACTTAGGTGCGCAGTCCGGGGCTTCCGAATCTCGTGCACGGCTCCGCAGCGGAGGCAGCCTTCGGATCTGGGCTGGGTACATACGTCTGAGCGATGTCGTGGCTCCACCAATTAGTGCAGCATTCAGCTCTGCGGCGCAAGGGGTGGCAGATGAAAAGACCGCAGTTGAATACCATGGTGCGGTGTAGTTCCTTCGTGCCGACGATGATCAGGATGAACCGGGTGCCTCCCATCTGCCTTGAATCGGCAATGGCGTAGGTGTTGCGGGGCTTCATTGCTTGAAGGTCTGCGATGATCTTCTCTTGGCTCTGTTTGTCCACGGCGTTGTAGATTACGCCGCGGAGAGCGTTGTCAGGAGCGGCACTATGAGCGCTCAGGGGTACGAAATGGCTGTCAGACGCAATACTCAGTAGTTCAGACATATAATCGGGTGCGTTGGTAGAGAGTGAACTGACATTGAAAGAGTTGTATGGGTTAATACGTACGCTGCCCTTGGTACGATTGTGCTCTGCACTATATGGGTACTGGCAGTGGCATAGTCAACTTTGGCGATGGCACAAAGTGAGGTCAGGAGGGCCCCATTAGTAGTGGTACGGAAGCCGAGACCGCCGACGAGGCTGAACACAATCTACGAGTCTTCTGCTAGGAGTCGAGCTATTGAGACCTGGCGACGTAAGCGGGGAGCCTTCGGCAATGGCGAGAGTGTCATGGCGGACTTGAGGGGAACGCTTTAAGGGTAGCATCTTCCATCGGGTAGGCCGAACGCTGGGCCGTAACTATTCGGGTCAGCGCGGCGCGAAGGAAGGCCGCGCAACATCTGCGTCCAGCGTTCAAGCACATTCAAGAAACGCCTCCGTGCTAGATCCCGTAGCCTTGCGCGCATTGACGCGACACCCTACTCCACGCGGCTGTGATGGTGGCACACACTGCCGCAGAAGCAACCCGATCCCTCTAAAATGTTAGGTGGAAGCTAACCAATGACGGCGCTCTTCTCTGCGGGAGGAGATGTTTCTTGCAGAGAAGTTACGTGTAGTGCGCGCCTGCCTTAACACGTAGTAACAGACAGACGCGGCGCGCCCTATTTATTGAGGTCGTGTCACTTGAGCAGCCAGCAAGTGTTAGAGCGAATTTGCAGCGAGTGTTGCAGTGCCACTGCTCGGCTCCTGGATCAACCCGCTGTTCGGCAAGCCAGCAAAATCTGCGACAGAATGGCGCTCGTCTACACGGCGACCACATCGTGACACTCCAGACGTCGGTCTGCGAGAGTGCCCGTTAAACAATTTGGTGTTTGTTTGACTCCGTCGTGTAATATTTAGTGTTGTAAGCCTCTGTTTTTATTTAAGCCTCTTTAATTACATGTTTTCATTGCCTTTCTGTTAACCTCTGTATCGTTTCCTGTTGTCTACAAAGTCTGTTTTGCTAATTTTGACACCGACCCATACTCGGGCTGGAACCGGCGCAAGCTGAGCATCAAACGGCCACCCCGTTATGTCACTACAAGGTAGCTGACTTCCGGTTGAATTTACCACGCAAGTCGCGGGCATCTCCTTTGCGACCGGAGCAGCTACCCCACTCCGCCTAAGTATGTGTGAATGTGCGCATCGATAGTGGCGCGTCGTTAATAACATAATTATTAACGGATGGCACTGCGATACCGGCAGATGAGGTGTCAGGTGAATCCTTGCAAATTCACGGGCTGGCTGACAAACATTGGTGAAGATACGTTGCGAAATCCTAAAGCCAGGAAAGGAAGAATTCGGAGCCCATGCGAGGTATATACGTTCGCACGCGTTCCGAGCTATGGTGCAGCTCCCGCCTGCACTTTGCATGCGCGCGCCGCCGCGGAGAGCTTGTAAGTGGAGCAGTAAAGCATATGCCAGCATCGCCAGGTGTAGGGCATGAGTGTTGATTCTGTCTAGAAAACACCGGTGAACTTTGATGCGTTCGAAGGAACGCTTGTTGTGTTCGATGCAATGCTCGGTCGCCCGCAGCCAAAGCTTTCGCTCTACATATGGTTCAGCACCGTGAACCCCTCTATTTTTTTTTGTTTTGCAATCAGAAGTGAATGTGTATATATGTAGCTACAATTTCCTTCCTTCACATAACTGTTTATTGCAGCTGGGACCTACCGCTCGGCAGGATGTGCTCAACGACACGCTCGATTCAGAGAATCTCGCCGACTTTGTGGGAGCCATAAATGCATACGCTGCGTTCGAGGCACTGCCCGTGGACCAGCGCAGCGTGAGGCTTCCGGAGCTCAACCTGACAGCGGAGCGGCTCTTCTTCGTCGGTCTCTGCACAAAGTGGTGCACACGCGTGGACAACCAGGCGAAGCGCTACGCCCCCGGTCGCTCGCGTTGCATCGTGCCCCTCATGAACATGCCCGAGTTCTCGGCCGCATTCAGCTGCCCGCCCAAATCATACATGAACCCACCAAGCAAATGCACCTTCTGGAAGTGACGCGATGGCAGAAGCCACTGCTTTCTTAGGATGAATCAGCTTTCTTTTCGAATATGTCCTGTAATCTATGCTTATGTATTGTATTGTTTATTTTGTGTGCAGCCGGAAACAATATATGATGCTTTTCTTTTATATTATTGGGACGCATTACCACGGACCATAAAGAAGGATTTTCGCTTTTCAAGGCAAAAAGCAAGCTCCCCCCTACTGAAAAACCAAAAGTTCTACGGGGCAATAACCTCATAAAATCTCATTTAATCGCATAGAGTCTCATACGCTGCACATCATTATCATAAAATATCGTACATAATTTATGATAATGTACAAGAAACTATGAGAGCTTATGCAATTATATGCGACTTGTACGTGATTTCCTATGTGAATTGAGTGAGATTGTGTGAGAAAATGTGAGGTTGTTGCCCCTTACAGTTTTTTCAGTAGGGCCGTGTGCTGTGCGATGTCAGAGCACGTTAAAGAACCCCAGGTGGTCGAAATTTCCGGAGTCCTCCACTACGGCGTCACTCATAGCCTGAGTCGCTTTGGGACGTTAAACTCCACAAAATCAAACCAAACCATCCATTAGACTCCCACGGCATTCGATATTTAAGCATAGAGAATGGGAATGGGGTTCCATTTGACGTAATTATGCTTATGAGCCTCCACTGTAAATGGCGCTCCAGAATGGCAGTATCACTGTGACAGGGATGCCAGACCTGCTTGAATTTTCGAGAGAGTATGTAGTAGTTTATCGCGATTCAAAACGTGGCCGCAGAGCCTCCAGAATGACTTTCAGCCTTTGCTGTCGCTGCGGGAACTTTAAAGCGACTAGGCCAGTCTAACTTTGGCTGATCATGACATTCATTCATGTACAATTCCTTTTGTGTCCCTTTTTATGTTTTGGTGAAAGTTTCCTTTCGTGTTATGTCGTGGGTCAAAGCCAGGCAAAGAGAAAAAAAATCCGCGGCGTGGCGAAGTGGTAATAGCTCTGGGCTGAAGGTCCTAGGGATGGAGGTTCGATTCCCTGGTGAAAGACAAGGTTTATTAATTTATTTTTAAGTATCGATTCAATGGTGATTAGGCATGAGACATCTGGTTCGTCGCTTCGAATTTGGCGGCTCTCGCGCATGCGTATAACGGGTGGCCCAGGCTCACGCGAAACTGCTCTGGTCCGCGCAGTGTAGCTTTACGGTACAAAAAGAATTAGGAATCAGGGGAACATCCTGCACCAGTGATTCAATTTGCATAGATAATGTTCTACACTTATACATGATTATGATGATGATAGACTGATTTTTTTATGACGCAAGTGCGTCTTGGGCCAAAGAGCACCAACCACAAGGTGAAGGGTAAACAGAATTCTATAAAATGTCCCAAGTGTGATATTTAATGATGCACTTAAAAAGAATGGTATATAAGGCCTAAATCTTCGTTCGCAGTTTATAATCTAAAAACAGTGTATAAAATATTCCACATAAAACGCCTACCTTTAATATTTAAAAACCCTTTCTAAAGGCAACATTGGATTATAACCAAGGAGGATGGACGGATGTGTGGGTATTTGTTTCTTGTGCGATTCGGGAAAATGACGTCTCCTTTGCTGTTCAAGTCTCGAACATTGAATTAAAACATGGATAACTGTAAGCCGGTCACCGCATCTCGAACAATGTGGAGCAGGAGAGTTTGTTAAAAGGTATGAATGTGTTGTATATGTGTGACCTATTCCTTGGTTTTATTGTATATAGTTTATTCTCAGTTGCTGGGTCACATAACTCCTGCCATTGTTGTCGAATCATATTTTTTAATGTGTGGCTTGAGGTCCTGATATGTTATGTTGTCAATGTATGGGATGTTTCGAAGGGAGGCTGGCACAGCAAGCCTATCAGCTGCCTCGTTATCTGCTATATAACGGTGGCCTGGCGCCCAGCACAGTGTAATTTTAATTTCTAGTTTATGGGCAGACATAATCTTGTTAAAAAGGGAATTCAGGACTGGGTTCTTGTTATGCCATTTCCAAGATAAGGACGTTAGAACACTGAGGGAGCGTGTGTAGATGACCGATGTCTGTTTTCTTTTATGTAATGTGTCTCAGAGCCAAAAGGATACCGTGGCATTCAGCAGTAAATGTACTTGTATATCTGTTCACTGTTTTCGACTGTGAGAACTGTGGTCCATGTGCTGCACTAGAGGAGTGAGCAGAATTTGAAGCACCAGTGTAATACTCATTGCATATTGTCACGTCGTGGTGACAATCTCGATGGCACAAATGAAGAGTGGGTGATTGCACCGAAGAAAATTTTTATTGGGCTGACTTGCGCCCCCAAAGGAACTAAGCAACTCAGCGGCGGCGATAGCAACAAACGGGCTCGTCGATCGTCGAACTAAGAATGCCTGTTTGACTTGTCAGCACTGAATTTAAAGGCGGCGAGTAAAGATCTAGATAATGTCGCAAACGGTACTAGCATGACCTGGAACATTGTAGAAACACGCGTTAACGCTGGCATCTTCGATATCCGTCCCGACACACCTTTCTCGACAAAGAAAATGATAAGGCGTCGTATCGCGACAGCGAGCATGAACACGGGATACAGAATTGATAAGCGCGCCAGAATCAAAATGATAAAGTCGCATGCTAGTGGCTGTCGAACAGGAACAAATAACGATTTAAACAGTTCGCGGCAATATGCAAGTTATTTGCCTTATTCTACACTAATACTGCTAGCTAGCCTATTCGTGCTGGGCTGATGTTGGCTCAAGAGACGAAACTGGAAGGACTTAGTTTTCACCTAGATATGGAGGTTGTAACACCGGGGAACCCTTGCTTTCAACGGTATTCGTAAGCATTAGAAACCGCGGGGTCTTTGAAGGTGCTGAAATTTCTTCACTAATCGGCTGAGGAGAAAACTCCATTTCCTGTTTACTAGGCTAGCTGCCTAAATACTTGTTGTAGCTGTGACGTGCGCTTCATAAGCGGCTGGGCTATCTGTGTGTTTGGTAGTTCACGTCTTTGATCTGAAATAGTGTGAAGTATCAAGCTGTTATTTTTTAAACGTTTTTGCTGTAACAACTCCCAGAAAAGCGAGACGGTGGTGTTATAGCGCGTCGTCACGTTATCAGTAGCGGAAGCGTTGCCCTTATGTTGAGTGCATGATGTCACTGTCGGCTATATATAGGCAACCAACTGCGTAGGTAGCGCTGCAATTGTCCCGCAGTGTGACTCAAAAATGCTGCTGTTAGCCGCTTGGTTCGCAATACACAGTCGAGCATGTACAGCAGCATTATAGTTACGCGTGTGGCAGATAATGCCTTTTACAAGGCGCTCTCGATGCAGCCGAGTTATCTGACACACGCCACGCAAAGCTTCGACAAAACGTGCAATCTGACTCCTGTAAGCTCATACAAGTGGCGTGAAAACGCCCTGAAATGCCGCCTCAGAAGTATTTGCTGTTTTCGCTAGGATGTGCGTTACGGCGCGGCGATCGACACAGCAAACTTCATTGCAAGTTGCCTATATCTGTACTGCGTCGCGAATAAACGTTCAGTTGTTTCCAGGAGGCCCTTGTGATATGATATATCATTTGCTGCTATATCATGTTGCTGCATGCAGCAACAGGCGCCGGGTCGGCAGTGCAGGCACGGAACGAACGGCAAGCGCAGCTTTCGTCTGGCGCTCGAAGCCGTTAGCGAAGTACATACTCCCGGACATCGTTCCTGACCACTGACCGACGCCTGGGATTACCGACGGATGGCAGAGTCAAACGACCACTGAAAAAGAACGGAGAAGCGCCGACCAAGGAGCACTACTCAAGGGAAGGAGCCAAGGCGATGAGTACTGCCTTTTCTTTTCGGCTACGGAATGTCGCGCGTAGGAAGGATAGCAGAGTTCGACCCCAAAACACAGAACATTGAATCCTACCTCGAAAGATTTGAGCAGTTTCTAGTGGTGAACGACATAAGCGACGAAAAGAAGTTACCAGTATTTTTAACAGTAATCGGCCCGGAAGCGTATGAAGTCTTGAAGAGCTTGGTTGTGCGGGCGTCGCCAAGCGAGAAGCCTTACGCCGAGGTTTCCAAGTTTTTGAAAGACCATTACAGCCCCAAGAGGTCAGTGATAGCGGAGCACTGTAAATTTAACCGGCGTGTTCAGAATGAGCATGAAAGGGCCACTGCCCAGGGAAGGCCCTTTTAAGCAAAGGAGCCCGGTGTTTCAATCAGGTACCGGAGATAGTCTACAAAACGCTACAGTGACACGCGCACCGCAAAGCATCGAAAATACAATTCAAAGCTCTCTCATGCTCTCCTTTGGGAAGCCAGTTTCCCCGTTTCCGCCGCTGGCCCGCCGGGCCACAGTAATGACGTACGTACCGCGAACGACGTCCATTGGTCCGTCTCGCTGACTAACGGGAGAAGGATGGATGTCTACTGCTTGCTACGCGCTTTTCCCTCGCCACGGCCAGACTGAATCCAGCGGCGCGCGCTCCCTCGGTCGTTTTTTTTTTTTTTGTTTGTTTTTTTTTTGCGCTCGCGGAGTTCCACGCCCCACCTCCGCGGAAGAGGAAGGGGAATTTGTCTTGCGGAGGAAGGGGAATTTGTCTTGCGGAGGCTAGACTACCTCGGGCAGGAGAGTGAAAAACATTTGCGAGGGAACGGAAGGAGAGAAGCACTACAGAATCGGGTGATTGCGGTGGCTATAACTGCATTATTAGTTACTCTTTTCAAAAACATTTTGCGGCCTTGCGATCTAGGGGCGAAGTCTCACAGTCACCGGGGAAGAAAATATTTTCGACCGGAGGGTGGACAGTGGGCCTTGAAAGCGTGGAAGACTTCAGTCTAGTTGAAGCATTTGGCGAGGAAGTGCAAATAGAGCGAATTTTTGCGAGATGCCCTGCGCGACCGGCTAGTTGCAGGCATACCCAATGAAGAGAGTCAGCGTGCCTTATTCGCCGTAGAAAACCTGACGTTTGAAGGCGCCTGCAAAGCCGCACTCGATAGAGAACTAGCGGAACGGACCTCGGCGCTAATGCAAGCGAGAGACCAAGAGGCGTCGCTAAACGCGGCCAGCAGACGTTCGCTAGGCAGGTCTAAAGAAGTGAAACACGACCAAGGTCAGAAGAAAGAGAAATGCGGATGGTGTGGCAAAGGACATTTGTCTGACGCGTGTTGGTACAAAACCTTTGTGTGCCGGAAATGCTCAAGAGAACGATATCTGAAAAAAAAAATGTCCGAATGGGGAAAGTCGTTACCGGAGAATGAATGCCCTCGAGTGTTCTGACGAAGACGAGGAGCAGGAAGTTATCATTTCATAAACTCCAACCATTTAGCCTACGAAGGGAATGTGCAAGTCAAAGGGAAAGACTTAAGCATGCAGACTGACACCGGGGCGGCTGTAACAATTATCCCTGAGAGTGTATACGAGTCTTTTTCCGCGTGTAAAGTGCCAACCATCTAAAATATCTCTCCGCAAGTACACTGCAGAACAAATTCGTCTGAAGTACAACAGAGCCACTTTACCATTGATAATTGTCAAGAGCAACGGAAGGAAACATCCAGCGCTCCTGGGGTTAAATTGGTTGGAACATATAAATCTTGATTGGCTCGATTTTGGTCAAATTACGCCAGAAGATAGGGTGTGAGCACTGGAGAAGAAATATCCTTCCGTTTTTATCGACGCCCTAGGTACCATACAGAAGTTTGAGGTGCAGGTAGTGTAGCGAACTGGCTGTGCTCCAGTCTTCTGCCGCGCAAGACCTGTTTCTTTCGCTCTTCGAAACAGGTAACAGACCAGATGAACAGCATGGTGGAAAAAGGAATTCTTCGCCAAGTCGCGCACAGTGACTTGGCAACGCCATTAGTTATTGTTTCGAAACAAGACGGCAGTCTAACATTGTGTGACGATTACGAAATGACCGTGAACCCAGTCATGAAAACCGATCATTATCTCTTACCCAGGCCAGAGGATCTATATTCGCAAATCACAGGAGGCAAGGTGTTTTGATCCTCTTAACTACGCTTCGAAGTCGGTGGGACTGCCGGGCGCACCTTGGTAACGACCGATCGAAGTCACGACCACTTTTGACCATTAATACCAGCTTGGGACTTTTCGAGTTTCAACGCCTTCCCTATGGTGTGGCCAGTGCACCAGCGATTTTTCAATCCATGATGGACGTGGCTTTGAAAGGCATTCCGCACGTCGGATGCTATAATCATGGCGGGGTCTGACACGGCGGGCTGCCAAAAGACCCTTGAACACGTCCTGGATAGGTTGTAGGAGCACGGTATCACGCTGAAAAAAGCGAAGTGCCGTTTCTTTCAAAATGCCGTGGCATACTTGGGCCACACGGTAACCTCAGAGGGAATTTATCCCAGAGACACAAAGAAGACAGCAATTTTGGAGGCACCGGAACCCACCACAGTGACAGAACTAAGGGCTTACTTAGGCATGCTGAACTTCTACTCTAAATTCCTAAAGAATGGTTCCACCGTCGCAGAGCCGCTGTATCGGCTATTAAGGAAAGGTCAAAAATGGGCATGGACAGGGGAATGCCGTCGGGCTTTTACCCCAACAAAAGAGCTGCTCGCTAGCAGCCAGGTACTGATGTTCTACGATGTAGATAAGCCGACAGCGATGCTTTGTGACGCGTCAGCGTATGGCTTGGGGGCGGTTGTAATTCATGAAAAGGCTGCCGGCGATGAAAGGCCGATAGCATTCGCGTCACTGCGAGCGCGAAGCATTAGCTTTGATCTTTGGGCTTAAGATTTCATCGCTACCTGTACGGTAGGATTTCGATGATCTACAGAGACCATCAACCACTACTAGGCATTTTAGGGTAGGAGAAGCCAACGCCTACGTTAGCCGCAGCGCGAATGCAGCGATGGGCTATGATACTGGCAGCATACCAGTACCGCCTCCGGTACCGCCGGGGGAAAGATGTACAAGTGGCCGACACCCTTTCTAGATTACCACTGTGAGTCAAAGCTGAGGAAGTTCCAAGGGAGTATCTCGCAGGGTTCCAATGCCTGCCGATAACGGCCGCTGACATTTCTAAGGCGACAAGGCGAAACTGGGTTTTGTCTCGTGTAACGGAGTTCACCCTGAACGGTTGGCCTAGGCAGTATGCAGAACTTCGAGCCTATTACAGGCGTCGCGATGAACTTTCACTGGAACAGGGTTTTGTAACCTGGGGTGCTAAAGTGGCGATTCTGAAAGAAATGAAGGATTACGCGATGAACTTGCTACATAAGGAGCATTCAGGCGCCAGTCGCGTAAAGATGCTGGCTAGGAGTTTCGTTTGGCGACCTCCCTACTGAAAAAACTGTAAGGGGCAATAACCTCACATTTTCTCACACGATCTCACTCAATTCACATAAGAAATCACGTACAAGTCGCATATAATTGCATAAGTTCTCATAGTTTCTTGTACATTATCATAAATTATGTACGATATTTTATGATAATGATGTGCACCGTATGAGACTTTATGCGATTAAATGAGATTTTATGAGGTTATTGCCCCGTAGAACTTTTGATTTTTCAGTAGGGCTGGCATTGATCTGGCCATCCAGCAGCACGGAGCAAGGTGTAAAATCTGCCAGGCGGTTCAACCCGCCACTCACCTTGTTCCACTGCAGCCGTGGAACTATCCGGCAAAGTGTTGGGGCCGCGTGCATGTCGATTTTGCCTCCAAAGGCTTTCATGTGTTTCTTGTCTTAGTGGATGCATTTCGCATCGTAGCGGTTCTTAGAACGCTCTTGCATAGATAAAATTCGAACGCGCGCAAGCCTGCGTGCTTCTTTAGCTCTGCAGAGCGCGGTAGCGAGAGAAGATTCATCATATATGACTAATGGCAATATGGTATCGAGGCCACAGCGAGGCGAGCGAGCATAAAGTAGTAGGGGTTGTCTCATGTTGCGCTGTGTTGGATCCATGAGTAATGAACGAAAGAACGCCATCCCAGTCCCAGCGACGTACAAGGTCGTCCACTTCTAGCTAGAACACGGTCACTGCTTTTAAAGCAACATTGTATCTGACGCAGGCAGATATCGATGCAAAGCGATGCAAGCACACAGAGACGGATGTGCTGCTTCACATGGCCAGCCACTTTACTGCGTGGCCGGGTCGGATGCAATGACACCTTGAAAGCAGTGACCGTCTTATAGCTAGAAGTGGACGAGGCTGTACATAGCCAACGGGTAAAACTGTGATGCGTAGGTAGGCTTTCCAGAACGACAAGAAGCATGCGTGCTCCCCCAAAGGCGAAATTCTTCTTGTAAGGCAATCCTTCGCGAATGCTAAAAATATTATTCATAGGATCATTGGCGGAATCAAACAAAGAGGTTAATGTTTGGTCTTTGCGTTACTCGGTTTGGAAATAATTCCAAATATTCGAAAAAAGCCAAATATTCATCGAAGCTGTCTGCGTCGTCATCAATCGTTTGAAGCGGCAAACGCAAAAGGCAATCATCATCCGAGTATTTATGGCCGCTCTTATGCACCACAGTAAACTTCAACTCCTTTAGGCGTAAAGCCCATCGAGCGAGCCGCCTACAGGGGTCACGAAGACTAACGAGCCAGCAAAGTGATTGGTGGCCGGTCACGACGGTGAAAGCATTCTCGTACAGATAGGAGCGGAAGCGCTGTATAGCGAAAACAACGGCGAGACATTCTTGCTCAGAAACCGAGTAATTTCTTTCGAACTTAATCAACGAGCGGCTGGCATATGCTATTACTGTGACTATGGCATATGCTAGGACTAATCGCGGGCATGGCATTGTATAAGTACAGCGCCGATACCGGTAACACTTGCATCATTGTGTGGGCAGCTGATGGGCAGAAGTGGCGTAGGATGGGTCCCGAGGTCAAAACATTTTGAGATGACGTAAAGTTGCGTCACATTCGCTGGTCCAATGAAATGGTGCATCTTTATGCAGCAGACACATGAGTGGGTAAGCGATATATGCAAACCTTGGTATGAAGCGTCGAAAGTACGAGCATAGACCTAAAAAGCTCTGCAGTTCTTTTACTGGTTGGGGCACCATAAAACCATTGACAGCTTCAATTTTCTTTGCATTTGGTCGAACCCCTTCTTTCTCAACTAAGTGACCAATAACAACTGTTTTTGCCAGTAGCATGATCTCAAGTAAATTGAAGAAAAGTATAAAGCTGAATGTCTTACTGATTGGTTTGCTTGTTTGCTTTTTTTTAGATGCACAGCTGGCGCCATGTAGCAGGTAATGCAAAGGGCACTGGCGGCATAGCATTAACATCCATATCGTCGGTTTTCTACAGGAGGGAGGGGGGCACTGCAGTGAAACTTGGCTCCCCCTAATGTAGAACCCTGCGCACGCCTATGCGTAGTGGCATGTCTAAGATAGCTCAAATGCACTGCTGTTTCTTTTCAGTTAACCCTCAAGAACACAATGGCAAATCCTCTAAAAGGAAGCATTCACGAAAGGAGCTGATAATTAACACCATGGTCATGTGCTTTGCACTTGCCAGCCAACATCTTGTGATTAATAGCAGTCATGACAATAGGCTGATGCCATTTGTTGAAAGGTAACTTGTCAGGGAATTGGCCGCTGTACTCTTTAGTTGCATGCAAGTGCAGTTTTTATATTCATAAAAAAGCATGGTTTCTCTGTCGCAAGTAATATTTTCATTTGCCCAAATCTTCTGAAGTATGATTTCGGCCCAAGTGTCATCCGTTTCCTGGGGTTCAGTGTACTTCATTTAAAAGACGGTTTGGGTGTATGTATTTATAGCTACAAAGCGCTCTTTATTTTTATTTCAAACCAAAGACAGATTTCTCTGAAGAGCCATGAGCCAGTGGCACAGAAATCGTGACTCTCCTGTGAAATTTTTTTCGGCTCGGGACTTTCTCACACCTCATCTCATTTTTAGCTTTAATGAAAGGGCCACTGCTCACTAAAATTGTGAGCTTGGAGTGGTGCAAATAATAAATTATGTGTTTTCTGCCTTTTTCTTTGCTCGAAAACATTTCAGCTTTGTTTATGTGGAGTTAATCCATGCACACTCAGGCAGCTTTATTGCAATATTTATGATGTCTACAGAAAGCACCACCAACGATGGAAGCATTTTATGCAGGTGTGGTGACTGCGTACTCATCACATTTATTTTTGTTTTAATATTTTTCCAAGCAGGCATGCTAGTGGAGCTCACCCTTTCATTCTCCACGACTGAGTGAAATCTACTAATAAACAGAGAGCTTTGTGTGGCCTTGTGGCTATATGACTCACCCACTTTGTGCTTTCTTTCAGCCATGTCAAGATTTCCACCATTAACATATCTGTATCTTGCTCAAGTTCCTCTTTTTTTTTGCTGCAGATCACCATGCAGCAGCAGTTTTGATGGCACTACCACGTTTGGTGAGTGAAAGTCCTGCTGTCATCCTTGCTCAGCTGGTATGCATTTGCTTTGTTGATACACGTCTCACATTTCAAGTTTTAAAATAGCGGCATTAAAATCTTATTTTGCTGTGATAGAAGCTTAACAATTAACCTTTTGTTCCTAGTATGTTTTGTTTTGACGAGTGCTTTAGATTCTGGTGCTAATATGGACGTGATGTGAAAGCTAATCTTTTACTGGTAGCAAGTTTTTGTGCAGTTTTCTTGCTGTACATTGCCTGCGTTCCTATGCATGTCGACAGACATTAAGCTAAGATAGCAAAGGTGCAGGACACTGTTCTTGGATTGGTCTTGGAAGGGGAGGGGTTACATTAATTACTTTGTTACCTCATCAACTGTTGCTTGACATCCAAGCAACTTAGCAGTGATTAAAGCGTTCACACTTTTCATCTTCAGAAAATTTGACGGCATTGTGAGCAAAACACTACAAGCTCGGCGGGTGTAGGTGGCAGGCAACAGGCTATACATGACTGTTTGCCGGTTGCTAGACATCACAGGACCTTATGACACTGCCGAGTTGACAGCTGCTGCCAACTCGGGCTTTCGCTTCAAGATGGGAGGGTGAGCACAATCTATCCTTCGAAGATCCTTGGATTGCAAGTTCAGCACGCTGACTCTACGCTAGACAGGCATATTCGTGTGGCTTGGTTAGTGTAGGACTTTATTTTGTGTCCGGTGGTCTATCCCATTAGTGCTGTGTTAAAACAACACAAACCAGTGGCCTAGTGGAAGAGCATCCACCTCACATTCGGGAGGTACCAAGTTCGATCCCTGGTGCCACTGGGTACCCACCAGTTTTTTAGAGGGTACAAGCTTTTCCCCAACCTGGTGCCTAGTTTGTCTGGGGAGAAATACTTGGGAGAAGGGGCTATGGAACGAGAATGTTGGTTATAAAAAAGACAACGAAGGGTCACAAAATGGAATTTTGCCACGCGAGGCAAACTTATTGTTGTACGATGGTGAAACGGATCACTGTCCCATCGGTGCAACTATTTGGAACCTATGATCCCTTTCCCAAGCATTTCACCCCAAAGAGCTGAGCACCAGGCCAGGGAAATCTTGTACCCATTGGCAACCGGTGGATACCCAGCTGCACGGGGGTCGAGCCTGGTGTCTCCCGAATGCGACACTAGGGGATACTTTGTGGCTGGTGAAGTGCTGTGTAGCGAATCTGGTCGGTCAGTTTTCAGCCAACGGCGTCCCCCGTTTTCCTCTAATTGATTCCCAATAAATGGTCGAGGTCTGCATATATGTCTCAAGGTATGTGCTTGTCAGTTTCGAATATATAATTATTCTTTCTAAAGCTTGAAAGCTGTGATTGCTACGGTGAGAATTTAAAGTGTAATTAAACCTCTTTAGTTTGTAGCAAACTAGCATGGACAGCTATACTATTGTTTTTGTTGAATAATTGCTGAAGCTCATTAACACAATGAAATTTGCATGCATGTAATGGTCATCCCGTGCTTTAAAAATCTGAAGAACTTTACCCTGTAACATTTTGTAAGGGCCACATTTATTAAAAATTTCGGTGTGAATTTGCAAGGTGTGGTCCATAAAGTCAATAAAGAAAACGTACAACTGCATTTTTTTTCAGTTATCGAAAATGTACGGCCTATGTACGGGTGTGGTTATACGTAGGCTTTGTACTTTCCGATGTTTATTTTTCGAACATTTGACGAACATTTCTCGGCTTCTATATACATTCTTGAGATTAGTGTTTTTGGCTAGTTGCATGTTGCAAACTGTAAAACATGGCGAGTAACGTTGAAAAATCTCATGGTACAAAAGATTTTAGAAGCAAAAAGGTCAAAAAAGGGCACATAGACTGTCATCAGCCATGCCAGCGTGCTCTTTTGTGTTGACAGCACGCAATTTTGAGAATGCTCACTGAACAGCAGCGCTTGACAAAAGAAAACGAAATGTGCCAAGATGCTGGGCTAATACTAGCCAATGACTTCTAAAACATAATATGCTCAACAACAGCAACCACCGTATACTGACCATAATTGCGGAACTTTGAATCAAAACGAAATGTGCAAAGAAGCTGGGCTAATACCAGCCAATGGCATGCATGCAATTTCTAAAACAAAATATGCTCAACAACAGCAACCACCGTATACTGACCATAATTGCGGAACTTTGAATCGAGCTCCTTCATATTGCCCTCGCCCCGCACCAGGTTCAAGTCTCTAGATCTGTTTAGATCAACTGAATTCTTCCGGCAGCTCTCCTAGCATCTTACACTACTTCCATAAAAAATCCAGGAGTGTCATCTCGGAATGACTTCTTAGGTTGAAAAACAAACCTTGTAGCAAAGCTGACACTTAGATTTCCTCATATGGTTCGATGCTGCAGCAAAGAAGATGCTAATGTGAGTGCAATGAGGCTGCTGGCATGGCGGAGTCAACCCCCCCCCCCCTCTCTCTGAGTGCCATTGCAGCCCATTTCTCTGCTCTGAAAAGAACAAAATTAGTTTTTCATCAAAAATAGGACCTAGGCTAACATGAACATGCCAAAAACGAGTGTTTTTTTCTGTTCTAGCCGATTCCATCATTTTTTTTAGTGCCAGTTCTAATTTCCGTTTTTTCAGTTAAAACCGGAAAGTACACAGCCTAGTGATATGGTATATGGCTGAGGCTCATCATGGGGTTGTACCTGTTACGTTCACTGTTCTACTCCTCCTACTGGGTTTTAAGGAGGTCCCATGCATTACTGAATCATTTACAACTGTCGTTTGATGATTTGAGCAGTGTGCTATGCTGTCAGTGCAGCACATACGAGGTGAATAAATGTAGGTACTTGTTTCGCTATTCCTCGCAGCAGCAACAAAATTACCATTCATTATGACAACATTCTAGGCTGCTTCAATAATTATGAAAAGCTGAACTAAGCTACTATTGAGTGAGGCAAAAGATGACCGCTGGACTCACGAAATTTTTTTTTATCAAAGCAGGAAGAGATGGCAGTACCTTCAGCTGTACCAACTGATCTAGGCAGCTCACCACATGAAGAGAGAGGAGGTTCTCGGGCAAGCATGCTCAGTTTCTGAAACGCTAGAATGCTTAGGTTTCATATAGAACGCAGGGTACAACTTTCAGCAAAACTAATTGTAGCTGAGCTCATTATGTGTGAAAATAGACATTTTTATTGCACAGTCTATAATGCCGTGGAGGAAAATTAATATACTGGTATCTTCACACTCAAACGCTTTACATGAAGTGCAGATATAACACTTCCGGTGTCAGACAGCCCGTCTCTCTTATGCATCCTGTAAATGATAACCTTTATCTTGATTCTTGTTCATAAGTAATATTGTGATATCACTAACGTTTCTGATTTCTAACCTCGTTTCATGTGATGGTACTGCAAAATGACACGGTGCAGATGAAACTGAACTTTAACAAATGTAAACTAGTGACTGGCCATGGGGTTTTCTTGGCAGGAAATACTGGAGTGGGTTGCCATTACCTTCTCCAGTGCTGTCCTGCAATGCCTTTTAGACCGCACTCCATCATCAGACGTCCTTTTTCTCATAGGAAACTGGAATGCTACGGTGGGGAGTGAAGAAATATCCGGAATTACAGGCAAGTTCGGTCTTGGTGAGCAAAATTAAGCTGGGCAGAGGCTAGTAGAGTTTTGTCAAGACAACAACCTGACCATAGCAAATACTCATTTTCAACAGCACAACAGGCGCCTGTACACATGGACTTCACCGGACGGTCTGTAGAGGAATCAGATTGATTATATTTTTGCCAGCAGAGATGAAGAAGCGCTATACAAGCAGTAAAAACAAGGCCTGCGGCCGATTGTGGCACGGATCATCAGCGTTTTGTTACCAAATTTAGGCTTCGATTGAGGACAATGCAGAAAACTAGGCCTTTCAGGTATGATCTCGATCAAATTCCATCAGAATATACTCTGGAAGTGAGGAATCGATTTCAAGAATTAGATCTAGAAGACAGAGAGCCTGAAAATATGTGGACTGATATTTGTAGTATAATACAAGAAGTTGCTACTAAGGTAGTTCCAAAGCAAAAGAAATGCAAGACAGCAAACTGGTTATCTGAAGAGGCTTTGCAAATAGCTGAGGAAAGGAGAATGGCAAAAGTTATGGGGGAAGAGAAAGGTACAAGATTTTCAATGCGGATTTTCAGAAAATAGCAAGGAGAGATAAGGATGCCTTCCTGAAAATAGAGTGCCAAGCAGTTGAGGACAACAGCCAATTGAGGAACACAAGAGCTCTGTATAAGACAATCAAAGATATCAAAGGAAGCTTCTGTGCTAAGCTGGGCATGATAAAGGACAAACGAGGCAGGAACCTCTCTGAAGCCTCAGAGATAAATAAGAGGTGGCAGGAATACACAGAACTGTACAAGGACCCGGATGTGCAAACCCAACATAAGACGGTTGTGATTACTAGTCTCAAGCCGGACATCCTGAAGAGTGAAGTTGAGTGGGCCTTACCCAGCCTTGCTAAGAACGAAGCTAGCGGAATTGATGGCATTCCAGCCGAGTTGCTTCAAAACCTCAAACATGACGCTGTTAAGGCGGGGGTCCCACGGCGGCCATCTTGGTATTAGTTCAAATCCTGTCACCAGGCTACGCCACTGATTCAGGACTGAGAAAGTGCCTACCGGCCTTGCCCCCAGTTGGCCGAGCGACCCAACCTTTGCTTTGTAGAGAAGCTTTCTTTTGTTGGAGGGTGGGACTTCGGGGTGCTAGCTTGCCTTACCAGGGCAATGTGCGTAACGTAATTGAAAAGTGAAAAGTACCTTGATCGTCACCTCGTTTTGTTGTTGTTCACTGTTCTTGATAGAGTAGAAGCTTGAGCTAGTTGATGATACATCGCGGACATACATTTAAGATAGCTCAAGTGGATACCAAAAATGGAAAGGTGCGATATGATGGAAAATATTTATGTGGCCCTTGTATACTATACTTATACTCACAAAAGATTTGCACCACCGGGAAAGGCAGGGGCTCCCTGGCCCATTCCAATGCGCACTGTAATAGGTAATTGTGCTCCGACGCACCCCTCGAATCGGCAAAGGCGACAGTTGGGAGCACAATTGCCTATTATAGGTGATGTGGGTAGTGGTTATTCAAACAAAATGAAGGAAATGAGTGCTGCCATCCACTTCAACTGCTGTCTAAAATCTGAAGCACCCGAGCTGTAGCCGGCGGGAAAGTAAAATGATGGGGAGAGGATAACGAGGGGAAGTGCAGAGGGGAGCTATAGTAAGAAAGTACATAATATTCTTGCGAGCTCTCTGGCGCAGAACTATTTTTATCAAACGTTCAATATAATACAATTGCAATAAAGTCGGTTTCAATCAACAGTCATCATTTTTTTAGTTCGGGCTTTTCTAACTATAGAAATTGATGTTGGTAATCTAGTGACAGTTGAGAAAAGGGTGATGGCCAATTTCATTTTACCTTAGAGAAAAGAGTCGGCACTGCGAAATGGGTGTGAAATACCTACCAAGGGGGTAAGCACCACACAGCTGGCGCAATGCATTCAGGCTAAATTTTTGGGGAAATGAGGTGGAGGGGGGAGCGTAACAGGTAGTTATGAGGCGACGTCGCCAGTAGAAGCGGGTTAGTTTCGCAAGCGCGTTAGACCGCTCCTTCCCCTTTGAATCTGCTCTGTCCTCTTCATTGGTCAGAGGTACGTCTTTTCTGCATGGGAATCCAGTGTGCTTGCTATGTATTTATTTACTTATTTATTTATGCACTATCTGAATCACCTGCTTTCAAACCAACCATAGAACGGCAGTCACTAGCGATAACCATGGTAAAATGTATAACTGGCTGCCACTGAGACATTTGGAGCCAAATAATTTACTTCTGTCATTTTATGTCCAACAAAAGAATAATGCAAGACGACACTTTGGTTACTTAGTGCCCCTAGAATTTTTCCGGACATGTACTTCCTCGCGCTGCCCTGATTTGGCCAATTGGCGTGCAGCGCGCACTCCTGCCACCGTTCGCCGCTGCGTGTTTCTACTCCACCTTTTTCCTTTGTGGCGGCGACGGTGTTCTCCGGTCTAAGCGGATCACGGTGCATGCATCCCAAGCCGAAACGCAGAGCCACGTTGACTTGACTCGCTACCGGCGTCAGCGGCATCAGTCAGTCGCTGCTACCGCTTCACTGCTACCTCTTCGCTGCCTTCCGGTCAAGAATTGTTAGTGGAGTGTTTCTTGAAGAATTGTGTGAAAATTAAAAAAAAAAGTTGTCTGTAACTGTATATACATGTCTTGCTCGAAATATTTGTCTCGATGTATCGAAAGCTGTTTCCCAATGAGATGCGCTCAAATTGCTGTTGTAATAAAAGTGGAAGGCCTTTTGTTGGACTGGTTGGTAGTCCATTTAGACAGGTATGGCAGCGCAGATAGACGTGGACAACGCTGACGAACTTTATTGGAAGACAAAGGGCTGAGTCACATGACAGCAAAGATTGTACAAAAACCCTTTCTTTGCCAATAAAGTTTACTTGAAAATCAGTGCTGTACCCGTCTGAACATTGAAACACACGACGCTATATAGCGTTGACGGTAAGCTAACGGTAACCCCCCCCCCCCCCCCCCCGCACCCATTTTTGTTTTTATGTTTTAGATTGAGCTGTTTGTGCAACATGAGCAGGAGAGCTGAAGGCGAATGAACCAGCGCTGGTAGTAAGCATACATTGGTAATGGTACTCCAGCTATAATAACTACCGCGAGCTCTAGTTTCAAGTCAGTATGCGCTCTTGTTGCGACATTTGTTAGTTCGCGCATGGTCAACCGTTAGCTATAAGGTATGTTGAGAAAGCGGACTGCCAACTAGCAGCACTCGAGAGCGTTAGCGCAACATGATTTTGCTGAAATAAATGTAAAATATATGCAAAATATATGTAATGCCTCTGGCCCTGAGGGGTAATGTAAATAAAATAAATAAATATATTTTGAGCAATAAGATGACCAGAAAAGTGAGACATCACGAGCAGTTATCCAAATATGCGCCGCTTTGCAACTAGCACATGTGTTTCTTGACAATGATTTCATAATTTGAATTTTATTTACCAGCCCCGAAATTCTTTTTACATGTCTGGGGATCGTACAATAAGATACTCTTGTTGGTTCATCAGCGGTTCCAATGAAGATTGGGGGAAGAAGGCGAGGGGGGCGGAGGGGGGATCGCCCCATTTAGGCTAGTACTGGCGAACCTACACTGTTTGCAAACATTGTCCCCACGAATGTGTGAAGGCAGGCTGTTCGGTTCATCATTGATGAAAAAAAAAAAGAAATCCAGCCCAAGGAAACGGTAAGAAAAATCGAAGAACTGACAAACATGGCTGCCAATTCTCACATTCCCTCTGTAGCTAAACCCTCGTAACTGCCGTAAATAAAGCGGGGACTCCAAAGCACTTTCCACGCACCGCGACGCGTCGACGCCGGCGTCACGGCAGGCTTCGCAAAAGGGGAATGCACCTGCATGTTCGTCGTGCTGGCTCGCTCACCCTCTCGACCGACTCAGAAAATCTGAAAACCGTGAAGAAAACCATTCTGTGAAGAAAAGAAGCAGAGGGAGCTAAGAGGACTTCAGGACTAGAAGAAAGGAGTAGGGGACAGCCGCGTGGTGCTTTCCTATTGTTGTAAACCCCTCGCTAGTTTCCGACGCGTGTAGCGCGTCTGGCAGGGACAGATCGCAGCGTCAGCGCTCGCGATGCACGCGTCCGGCGTTGCGTGCATGCGCAGACTGGCTTTGGCTGACGTGTGCGACGACGTTGGCGCGGCGGTGCATGACACGTGTGTGTTTGGAGTCTGGGCTTATGTATTCCAGTACTGCACAATAACTACACGCAGTTATTGTGCAGCGTTGTGGCGTCCATGAAGCCAGGGACGTCGGTTCCTGAAAAAGCACCTACAGCGAACTCCCCTTTGCGCGTGGCATCGCGGCTAAATCGGCGAAGGAGCTTTCGGGCATACACAATGGCGCTACTCGAAAAAGTTTCGTTCGTCTAACGGATGGGAGCGAACTAGAGCCCTACTCGATCAAGTACGTGGTGTTAGAAGGCAGTAAAACAACTAATTTTTAGCACAACGAGGCATACCCACTGAAAATGGAAACATGAAGAGCGCCGTAAGCGAAGGGATGACGGGACGGAAAGGTTCCTGCAGCAAAGCAGAAGTGAAGTCTCGAAGACCATAAGTTCAGTTTCCTGCACGAAATCTCAGCGGCGCTGCTTTGATTAGAAGCCAGATATGGTAGTTATGGCAGCCAAATATAGGAAGAAGGTCTACTTTCCGCCTAAGGCTGCAGGAAAAAGAGACACCACCACGATATGCTGTCTCGTCTTCCCCCTGATTCTTTCACAAATATTCCGCTCAGTCACGCCATCTTATAGCAATTCAGTGTGAGCTCATCGTAGGGCCGGTGTGGTAACTGCAAAAAGCACGAGCAGCAAATAGTAGTACTATAACTAACATTTGCGCCTTTCTATGAAACAAATTGACTGTTATCTCCATACTACTTGACATAGAGTTAAGGTCGGGATTCCCATGAGGCTAGGTGAAAGTTGCCGATTGCTGAGCGTGCACAAAATAGTGCAACCTTAAGTGTGCTGCCTCAATTATCGCTAAATGGATAACAATAAACAATGATTAGCGAACTCCCGTCTGGTAGGTACAGGCCACAGCACAGGGGCAGCAGCATCAGAAGAAATATGCTCTGATCGCCAGAAGCCGACCAAATGCGTTTCAGAAGTGAGTGCCCGATTACTACAAAAAGAGTCAGGCGCGTAGCCAGAGGGAGGGCTTATGGGGCTCTAGGCCCCCACGATATTTTTTTGTACTGTCATACACCGCAGACCAAAACAGCTACCAGAGCCGGAAATCAATCTGGACTTTGTCTCCAATATGTCTTTTTCACGCTCAAAAAGAGATTTCTGCGGGAATAAAAAAAGCGAAAGGTGCATTTAGTTTTCTGAAATCATCCATCGGACCATACAAAGGAGACAAGCCATACTACTAGATAAGCTGAAAAGCACGCAGAGATGGAATGCGTGGGGAAATAATAATAAAAAAAAAACTAGGAGAGAGCGTGACGCCACGTGCGCAGCCTCCACAGGCCAAACTCGATCTTCTGACGCCGCGCTGTCTTCTCCCTCTCGAGCCTCTTGTTCGCACTGAATCTCGGTGTTTTTATGTTGAAGTGGTCTGCTGAGAGTCCTCGTCTGTTCGTAACACTTTAGTTTGTTAGAGTGCAGATGCTGCATTATAATCAAAATTATAAGCACACTGGAGAGGGTGCAGAGAACAATTTCATCCGCGGGTCCGTCAAGAACACTACGTATTCGAGCTAATGTTAATTTTATATGGCTGAAAAACTGCCTGTGAAGAATTTTCAGTTCTGCAATTGTTAAATTAAACGAATGATTTTCGTCTGAAACAATTCATGTGCAGGATACTCGATGGATCACGAAAGTCCCGGATGCTACTATTCTTCCGTGCAATCTTTGCATGCAGAATTTATGGCGCAGTTGAGAGGTGACAGGTTGGCGACAGGTATCTCGATACTGAGGAGGCTGAGCAGCAATGCCAGACCCCTGGAAAAAAATTTCTGGCTACGCCACTGCAAAGAGTGTTGTGGTAGGCAAAGGAATTTCAATGGCAGTTGCGACGTCGGTTTCAGCGCCGTGATAAAAAAAAAATCAAAGGCATGGTGCTGGCAGGGGATATCTGTCACCTGGCATAGCCGAGCACTGATTCTTCGATATCAGTAAGTTGTGAAGAGACTCAGTGCACAGTGGAAAAGAAGCCATGACTGTTTCAAAACAAAGGACACTGTGCCCGGATAGGCTTGGCGAAGGTCATTGGCCTCAGTCCCTGCCCGTGGACAATGGGCTACCTCAGTGGCCCTGGTGTACAGCTCTTCTCTTCGTCCTTTTCTGACTGGTTCTCCTCATTCAAGTCCCCCTTTCACCCCACTCGACCCCTACTCCAAACAATGCATCCCATGGCAGTGTGACAAAAGCATGTCTCCCTTCGCCTGCCTAACTTCAGCTGCAGAGGCACGAAAACCTGCCAGCCAGTATTTAAGGCGCCAATATACTCCGACGTAGCGAGCGCGCGCAAGCGTGGCACGGCGACGTCACGTCGGCCAGAACGCGGCCCTCTATACTCCGGCGGCACCTGACCGCCAGCGTGTTCGACGGCTTCCGACGCGATCCGATGGCACCCGGCGCCGAATGCAGCCGCCTCCATTTCGCGCCGGCCGCGCGGAGTTCGTCCGCATCGCGCGCCCTCTCTCGTTGCCGCTTCTCACTACCAACACAAGATGGCTGCCTCCAGTGACAGCATGGTGGACGTCGCCAGCTCTGTCATCGAGCGCTTCCTGGACTTGATCCAACAACATCCTTGCGTGTATAACACGAAGCGCATGGATTACAGGGACCAGGAGCGCAAAAACAATGCCTGGGAACTAATCCGCATCCAATGCGGCCTCGCAACAGGTGCGTACTGCTTGATGCGCTTTGAGTAGCGAGCACTTCTGTGATTGAGTATGTCATCGCCGTTACTCATTTTTTTCTTGCCTCTCCGATTTCAGTTGAAGAGTGCCATAAGTTATGGAAAAATTTGAGGGACAGGTACACCCGCGAGCTAAAAGCTATTGAACATAGCAAAAGGAGCGGCAGCGGCTACATTTCGCGGCGAACGTGGGAGTTCGCGGAGTCTATGGCATTTTACAGAGACTGCGGCCGTGCGAGGAAGTGAGTTTTTATGCATTTTCAGTGTTGTGCGACACCATTTACTGCTGTTTAGTCTTACGTCACCTCTGATGATGCGTTTCTGAATCGTATTTTCGCAGTTTTTCTTGAAAGAGCTATATTTTATTCCCTGCATTCGGAGCGGTGTACCCCGTCCTGACACCACACAGCTGTCATGCAGTAAAGCTAACCTAGCTTGCGAGTGTGAATTTTTTTCCCTGCCCGTCCCGTTTGCATTTTTTAGGTATGCGTTACTACCGCTTTTGTTGTACTAATAAAAAAAAATACTTCGTGTGCTGAAATTGGCAACAAGTGCTGATTTCATTTAGCACGGATTATGCAAGATATGAAGATAGTCGCTTTTGTGCACATTTTCTCTCATCCATTTAGTCTTCTTTGTAGGAAACTATAAATGGATAAAGGAGCGAATATAAATATTAATCAGTGCTAAAAATCCGGAAGACGCCTTTCCCCATGTTCCGTACATTATTCCTCCCAGGAAGTTTTCAGCGCGAGCAGCAAGCGCCATTGACGCAGCCGAATACGATTGCTACACGAACAGTTTTTGAGCCTCGCTAACGCGAGTGTGTGTTTTTCCTCAGTTTATGTAAACTTTTCCTCTGCAGAACCGTATGCAGCCTGGACGCCTCATCCTCTTTTGTCGGTGATGTGGAGACTGCGGAGGACATTCTTATACACAATACAGCGCACCACCATCGCCTACAACTTTGGAAAGCTCTTTCGAAGCCACACCAATGCCAGGTACATCGATGTCAACACCATCAGCACCAAGGTCATCACCTCCAACATCACTCGTCACAGCACCGCCAACACAAGGTCATGCACATCAAACTGAAAAACCGAAAAAAGAAAAAAAAAACAGACGCCTTTGAAGATCAGCTTTTGGGACAACTTGAAAAAAAAAATGAATGAAAATGAGGCTTTTGCAATATCTATAGGCCTCAGCTTAGATAGATGCCAAGGAAAATCGCATCCAGGCTGAAAGTGCAAATGATGACACTAATATCCCAGGCTGAATAACTGGAATGAAATCTGTAATTTAAGCTAAATGCACTTTTTTGATTATTGTTATTGTTTCATTTTTTAGTCATATTAATTCTGTAATGCCCAGCATATTGCCTGTGATACAGTGTAAAAAAATGGATACTTTTTACTTCTGTTCGCTGAACTATTGAATTGCTAAAATAATGCAGAAAGTTTTTTTTGTCAATATTTTTCACAGGAAAGCAAAGTGTGAGATTTAATATTCTGAATCGACTCATGGGCCATGAGAGGTGGGCCATAGCAGAGGGCTCTGAATAATTTAGACCACCTGGGGCTCTTTAACGTCCACTGGATCACACAGTGCATGGGTGCTTTTTGTGTTGCGTCATAGAAACATGGCTGTCGTGGTCTGTATTGAACCCGCATCCTTTGGCTTAGTAGCCGAGTGCCCAAACCACTGAACCACATAAAGGGTACTTGTAAAAGAAAAGTTATGTTTGTGGCCAGAAATGTTGCAGGCTTGCTGAAAGATAAAATCGTGCAAAAAAAAATGCTTGCGTTGAGGGCAAAACAGCTTGCATGGTTCAAATGCTTGTATGTTTTAAATTTCTCTTAATTTACCACTTGAGCCTGCATGTTTACGCAGTTTTTATTGCCTTATGGTTTTTTTTTAAATCCTCATAATCACCTTAAATTAAGTATGCTGTAACATTCCGCTTAAAAAACGGACATTTTTGCAATGATGGGACATCTTGGAACAGGATCCTAGAAGTTCATAATTTTTGACTGGCGTTTTTAATGCCTGGGCATTAGAGGGGTAAAGATTTTCATCTGTGATAAATTTTTCATGCTTAGCCTTGTGATAATAGAGTACAAACAAATAATGGTACTGCGATATTGGATATTGTTCCTGTAAAGTACTAAATGCTGCATGCAAGTTTTTGATCTGCAATCCATTTTTCATGCTTAGCCTTGTGATAAGAGAGTACAAACAAATAAGTGTGCTGTGATATTGGATCTTGTTCCTGTAAAGTACTAAATGCTGCATGGAAACTTCACACAGATGCTCGAGAACATGGCCTGAGCTGACATCAGTACTGGGGAGTATTGGCCGCTAGGTCTGAGACTATGCCAGAGCAACTGCAAAACACCTGCTGCAGTCATCCGCCAGAAACATACCTTGCAGTTGATCTCATACCCAGTGACCAATGCTACTCGGCTCAAATGTCAGTACAAGCCATGCTGTCAAGCATTCGTTTTAAGCTTGCAGGCCGTGATATATATTACTGTCGTAGAAGATATTATTTTACTGTCAGGGAGCACAAAAGCGCATTCTGTAATCTTACGTAAAGTGCCTACAGCAAATCAGCTTTATTTTGTTCGAGTTCTAGGTAATCCATGGGAACACATGGTTGCGAGCAACACATAATGTGAACTTATTTCTTGTTTTTCATGTGATATGTATTCCATTTCTGACATTTTTAATGTACTAGATATACAGGTTTTTCATGTTTGGTCCCTATTTCATACTGAAGCTTGTGATAAGACAATGCAAACAAATATGTGTACTGTAATATTGGATCTCATTTCAGTGAAGCACTAAATGACGTGTCTGCTGCTTGCTTCCTTTGTGCAATTAGGTAAATTCCATTTGAATGAGTGAATTTCACTACTTGGTTTTAGAATAGCAAAAAAGACTTGTCAGCATGACAGCGCATGAAATAAGAATGAAGAATTGTTCGTCGTGTTGTTTTTTCCTTCTCAGTCTATGATCTATCACGTATGGGGGTGTTCATTCTCATAAGAAGAGAGAATGCGCCACGGGGGGGCTAGACGCGAGAGTCGCCTTCTAGCCCCGACGTGCCAGCCCTAGCAGACAGAGCTGTGACCCCCAACCCGCGGTGCGAGAAATCGCCACTGCGGCGGGTTCGGGCCAGAGGGGACAAACACCGAGTTGCGTACTCGAACAAGAGTTTATTGCACTGCTCGAGTACACGGCAAGAGAATAGCAATTAAGAACAACCGCCGTGTAGCGAGCGAAAGCCGCGTACGGGGGTGCAATAACAACCACCTAATAGGGAAGCGCGTCAAGTAGGTGAGAGGAAGTGTCTGCTCACCTGACACAGCTTCTCGCTCACATCCCGTTGCGGTGCCTACGGTCAGTGTGCGATTCTCGGTGACGGCGGTGGTCTCCTCGGCGGAAATCATGAACCGCGCGCGTGCGCGCCCATTCGCCGAAGAACACCAGCGAGTTGCTACAGTCGCGCTCCTCGACACGGAACGGGAGAGGAGGCCTCCCGGTTACGCCGGCAGGAAAGAGGGAAGCCCGCGGCAGCGTCGCCGCAATCCCTGGAGGCGGCGGGGGGTGGCCAGCGTGCCCTCTCCTCCGCCAACCTCTCTGCCAGCGCGCGTAATCACGCGTGTTAATTACGCGCGGGCGTTATAATGGAGGAAGGGGATTGTGAATCCCCACACACGCTAGCAGTAATGCCTTGTAGTTCGACTGTTTTCAGAACTATAGTTTCTTTACAAGTACCTCATTCTGCGTGCAAGCTTAACACAGATGCTCAAAAACATTGCTGACGTCTGCATTGGAGTATGTTGGTCACTTAGTCCGAGACCATGCCCGGGTAGCTGCAAAGCACCTGCCATAGTTGGCCATCACAGACATACCGTGCAGTTAGTCTCAGACCTAGTGATCAACGATCCTCGGTGCAAATGTCAATCCAAGCTATTCTGTCGAACATTCATGTTAAGCTTACAGGTAAGAACTTTCTGCTGGATTCGTGTTAAGTTTACAGGTAATGAACTTTCTGTTGGGCTAGTTGGTGCAACAGTTTTTTGTTCTTATCGGTTTTGCGTCCCTTTACACCATGTGACATTTGCTGCCTCTGATTAGTTTAGCACCACCACGGTGCGCCTAGACATTGTGTTTTTTTTTCAAAACAAATCAGTTGTCAGTAAGCGCTTGTCCGTGTCACCTTTCCTGTGTATGTCTGTTAGCGCTTCTTATTTGTAATTACAGGTAATGGTATATTATATTATTATTGTAGCAGGTATTTTTTTATGGCCTACAAGTGGAGTTGCCACATTAGTGTTTTCAGAAATGCATTGTTTAAACTTGTGTAAAGTGCCTCCAGCGCAACAGCTTTACTTTGTTTCAGTTCTAAGTCAATCATGGAGCATGTGATCGCAAAGTGCACATAGTGTGAACTTTTTTTTTTCATATAATATGTATTTCATTTATATTTTCTGTCTCATTGTTGCACTAAGTGAAGAATTCTGTTTTTAATATTGAGTTTTAGCACCTGTTTTGCACTCATTTTCTTTCTTATGTGGTACTTATTGTTTATCGCATTGTACATCCAAACATATATTGGTAATAAACCACAGGGCGGCCCGAAGCTGTCAGGGTGACCTTAAAGCATTTGATTTTAGTTCTTTCTTATAAACAAACAAAGTTAAGAAAGAAAATAGCAAGGGCAAAAATTTTACATAATTACAAGAACTAATGTAATTGTTATGTTGCGGCAAGAGGAAAAAGTAATATATGTCTGAAAAAGCAATGGAAGAAGATGTATACGTGCAAAGGAACGAAATTTAACCATTCGGAGCTGTAAGGATACAAAAGTGGTATAGTGTAAAATGTCGCATGCAATAACATCAGCTCCGCCTGACAACACTCAGCTGCCATGGCAATGAGCCTTCAGCAGACATGAAATAGTGCAATTTCGTGCCTCATTGCTATGGCAGCTGAGGTGGGCCGGTGGTTTGATGATGGTGCACTGCTGCCAATTTGGGCAACCATGTGCCGCAACTCTCCATACTGCACAGTTTCCTCACTTGGCATGTCCCCGTAATTGTCAGGGCAGTATGCCTTGTCAACCATGAGGAAATTGTGCAGGACCACCGCTGCTTCAATCAGAGTTAAGGAGCTCTGGCTTGCCCTCCACTATTCCCAAAAACGCGCCACCTCGAAACTAAAATGCCAAAAGCATTTTCAGTGCATCTGCGAGCTCTTGACAGGCGGTAGTTAAATACTTTTTTCCTTTCTTCTAGCCTTCTCCCAGGGTAGGGACGCATCAAATAATTTTGCAAGGGGAATGCTGCATCCCCAACTAAACAAACCGGCCAGTTAGAAACTCCTAAAGGGAATCCTAAGGTTCCCTTTTCAATGGCTGTCTTCAAGACGCTCTCTCTGAAGAATAAGCCATCTGAAAGCCGGTTTTGAGCTCCGATGTCTACCATATTAAAGCGATAATTGGCATCTGCAATAGCGAGCATGAGTAGTGAGTAGTACCCCTTGTAGTTGTAGTAGTCTGACTCACTGTTTTCAGGGCATTTGATTGCGAAATGTTTGCCGTCAATACTCTCTATCGAATTTGGGAAATTCCACTTCTCTTCATATTCTTCTCTTATTTTCTCCCAATCTCTCTCACTTGGACACCCAAGTACAATAGGTTTCCGGCAATCGTAGATTGCTGGAAGAGTTTCCTTTAGGATCTCTCCCACTGTTGTGTTGTGTTGTGTTGGTTTTAATGGCGCATAGGCGACTGAGGCCATCATGCGCCAAAGGCAAGGTATGACTCCCTTAAAATGTTAGGCTTCCTTAGGTGCAGTCCTTGGTCAGACAAGGACCTCCGAGGAACTTAACAATATAAATCAAGGACCTCAGTCTTCTTCTCAGAAATGAGAAAGTGGATGAGGTGTATCATGATATATATTGAGGCGCTGGGTGTGAATTATAGTTTCTTAAGTAGGCCTGCCTCTCCTAAAAAGCTAAAAATGTTTGATATATATATAAGTGCTTCTTCGCCTAAAATCAATGTTGCGTGGAAAGGGATATGTTCATCGTAAAATCGGGTAAAATATTTTTCCCTCAGTGTTTCTAGGTGTCTGCATGTAAATAATACATGACTGGCTGTGAGCTGAGCTCCGCATTTCTCACATAGGGGCTGGACTTCTTTTGTGAGTAAAAAGTTATGAGTAAGGTGTGTGTGTCCAATGCGTAGACGGGCTAAAATCACTTCAGTGAAACGCTCCTGATGTGTACACGACCTCCATTCACCTAGGATGGGTTTTATGAGGTGTAGTTTATTGTTTATTTCCTTGTCCCAAGCTGTCTGCCATTTTGTTCTTAGTTTACTCCGTATGATCCTCATGGATGATGATGGTGGATTTTAATGGCGCAAGGGCGACTCAGGCCAAAGAGCGCCAAACTCAAGGTTAACGGTGTACTCAAGTTTATATAATGGAATAGTTGATTTTTCATGAAGGGATAAAAAACAGTGGTGTATAGGGCCTAAAAATGTATTCGCTCTGTAATATCGCTAAAAACAATGGTGTATAGGGCCTAAAATTCATTTGCGATATATAATGGATATGCAATGTATAAGTAGATGTTTTAAAGGATCTCATCCGTCCTCTCAAGGAGGAGCGGGCTGAGACCCACGTCGATAAGAAATTTCATGTAAAAAGCCTACTTGTGATAAAAATTTAAGCACCTGTTTTAAAGGAAACATTGGGTTGCCGCCAATAAAAATGGATGGGTGTGCAAGTATTTGATGAGTGAACAAGGAGGGAAAATGACGTCTTCTTTCTGGTTCCAGTTGTGCACATGTGATTAAAACATGAATGACAGTGAGTCGATCACCACATCTCGAGCAGTGTGGTGCAGGAGAGTTTGTTAAAAGGTATGAGTGTGTAGTATGTGTATGACCTATTCTCAGCCTGCACAAGGCTACTTCTTTCAATCTGTCTCTTTTGTCTGTAGTGTACCTGCCTACGATAGGTTTTATAGTGTGTAGTTTATTTTCAGTCGCTGTGTCCCATTCCTCTTGCCACTGTTGTCGAATTTTGTTTTTAATGTGTGGCTTGAGGTCCTGGTATATTATTTTGTCGATGTCTGTAGCATTTCGACAGGCAGCTGACACAGCAAGCCTATCAGCCGCCTCGTTACCTGGTATGCTACGGTGGCCTGGCACCCAGCAAAGTGTAATTTTAAGTTGTAATTTATGGGCAGTGACAAGGTTGTTAAATAGAGTATTCAGGACTGGGTTCTTATTGTGCCATTTCCAAGAAGTTAGGGAGGTTAAAACACTAAGGGAGTCTGTGTAGATGACCGATGACTGTATTTTGTTTTCTATAATGTGTCTCACAGCTAACAGGATACCGTGGGATTCTGCAGTAAATATACTTGTATGTCTGTTCAGTGTTTTTGTTAGTGAAAATTGTGGTCCATGTGCGGCACATGAGACTTGAGTCGACTTTGAAGCATCAGTGTAATACTCATTACAAATGTATTTTGCCTGCAGAGACATGAAGTGCTGTTGTATGGCTATAGGAAGGGCATGTTTTCCGACTTGAAGGAATGTTAGGTCGCAATTAACAGTGTGCATTTCCCACGGGGCGATGAAGTCTTTTATGGAAGTTGTATGGAGGCTGCCAACCGGGATGTCCAGATATTCAATATGAGTGGCTAGTCTTATTGGGTATGGTGGTGTTAGTGACGGTTTTCTTGTGAAAAGTTCTGTGTTAGCTGTGTCAAGCAGGAGCCGGCGACAAGGATGGTCCTGTTGAGACAATATTTTGGTAGCATATCTTACAGCAGTAAATTGTCTTCTTCGCTGTAATGACCATCGGTTAGCCTCAACATAGAGGCTAGCAATTGGGCTAGTTCGAAAAGCACCTGTGGCAAGGCGAAGGCCAAGGTGGTGCACTGGATCGAGCATTTTTAGGGCAGAAGGTGATGCTGACCCGTAAACCATTGAGCCATAGTCAATACGAGACAAAACTACGCTATTCAGAAGGCTCAAGAGGCAGTCACGATCTGTGCCCCAGGACTGGTGGGACAGAATTTTTAGCAGGTTCATTGCCTTCAGACATTTTAATCTCAGCTGTTTTATGTGTGATATGAAGGAAAGCTTTTCATCAAAAACTACACCGAGAAATTTATGTTCTTTTTGAACTGCAAGGCTCTGACCACTCAGTGTAATGTTGGGCTCAGGTCTAATGCCACGCTGCTTAGTGAAAAGCACGCAGACGGTCTTTGCAGAGTTAAACCCATTGTCGTTAGCCCATCTAGACAGTTTGTTGACGCCTAGTTGAATCTGGCGTTCACAGATGGCCAGGTTGCAAGATTTGAAACTTATCTGGACGTCATCGACATATAAAGAATAAGAGATGGTTCTTGGCAGCACGCCCTTTAGCGAGTTCATTTTGACAATAAAAAGCGTGCAGCTGAGGACACCACCTTGTGGGACACCATTTTCCTGTATAAACAGCTTCGAGTATGTATTGCCAACACGAACTTTGAAGGTTCGTTCAGACAAGTAGCTTTTTAACGTGTTCAACATGTTCCCTGTGATACCGAGAGAGAAGAGGTCGCGGATAATACCATAGCGCCATGTGGTATCATATGCTTTTTCAAGATCGAAAAAGACAGATAGACAGTGTTGTTTGTGTACAAAAGCATCCCTTGCATAGGACTCAAATGCAATGAGCTGATCGTCTGTTGATCGCCCAGCCCTAAAACCAGCTTGGTTTGTGTCAAGAAGGCCATTGTATTCTAGGAAGTGAACAAGACGACGGTTTACCATTTTTTCGAAAAGCTTGCATAAGCAACTGGTTAGGGCGATGGGCCGATAGCTCTGTGCAAGTGTGGGTTCTTTGCCAGATTTTAATATCGGGACAATGATTGCTTCCTTCCATGCTTGAGGAAAGCGTCCTGTGGCCCATATTTTATTATACAGGCAGAGTAGGGTTTCGAGGGTGTCCACATGGAGGTGCCTGAGCATTGCATATGTGATCCTGTCAGCACCAGCTGCTGTGTTCTTGCATGTGTCTAGTGCACTCTTCAGCTCCTGTAGTGTGAACGGGCTATTGTACCCTCCTGTGCATGGTCTCTTATCATGTATAGGTTTACTCTCTTCGGTCACCTTGTGCCGCAGAAAGGAATCTGTATAGTGTGCCGAGCTAAATATGTATTCAAAGTGTTTCCCTAGTGTCTCTGCTTGATGTTCTAGTGTGTCGCCACTAGTGCTGACAAGAGGTGTGAGAGTGTTATATCCTTTGAGTGCTCTTATTCTGTTGTAGACTTTGTGTGCGTCAGTATAAGAGTTCACAGGCGAAAGGAACGAGGCCCAGCTTTCTCGCTTGGAGATGCGTCGAACACGCCTGCCATTTGCCTTTGCTCGCTTAAAGGCTATTAGGTTTTCGGCAGTGGGGTGTCCTCGCAAGTTCGACCATGCCTTGTTCTGAGCTTCACGAGCAGTCTTACATTCTGCATTCCACCAGGGTCTTCGTTTGTTTCGTGGCTTACTTGACGTTTGTGGGATGCATTTTCTGCAGCTTCTATAATGTGCAGTGTGATCAAGCGCTGAGTTTCATCTACATCTAGACCACTAATGGATGAACAAGGCAGTGATGAGTGTTCCCTGAACATCTTCCAGTTGGCTGCATTTTCTTTGAATTTTCTGGGATTCGACACATTTTCATTTCCGTTCCCAGTATATTTTATTAAGATCGGAAAATGGTCACTTCCGTATAGGTTGTTAATGACAGTCCACTCTGTAGCTGCCAGGAACATCGAGGAGCCAATGGCTAGATCTATGGATGTGTAAGAGTTATGTGCTATATTGTAGTAAGTTGGCTGTTTCGTGCTTAGTAAGCATGATCCCGAGGACAATAAGAATTTTTCGATTAGAACACCTCGGGTGTCCGTTCTTGTACATCCCCATAATGGGTGGTGAGCATTAAAGTCTCCAACCAGCAACCAAGGTTCCGGAAGTTGATCAATCAATTTTTCAAAACTTTCGCTACTTAGCTTATAAGTTGGAGCAATATACAGGGAACATACCGTTGTTATTTTACCATAAACTAAGCTTCTGATTGCCACTGCCTCTAAGTCTGTGTTGAGTGAGATGTTTCGAGAGGCGATTGATTTTTGTGTTACAATGGCAACGCCACCAGAGGAGTGAGAGCTTCCTTGCCTGTCGTTCCTGAATATATTATATTGCTTAAGTAAATTTGAGTCTGCTGGTTTTAAATGGGTTTCTTGCAGACATAGTATGTTTGGTTGATAGTCCGCAAGAATTTCATATATATCATCTAAATTTTTTAAGAGTCCTCGACAGTTCCAATAAATGAGGAGCGCCATAATTAAAAGTTATTTAGGGGGCAAGTTTAAACTTAGGTTTGTAGGTCCTTGGGACCTGTTATTGGGATTTTTCCCCTTCTTTTTCGCTCCAGTGAGCTTTGCCGCCTAGGCAGCTGGGGTGAAGAAGTTGTGTCCATCACATCTTCAGATGCGGTGGACGACTGTGCAGAAAGCACAGAATTGTCAGTTTTAGGCCTCGACTCATGGGTCGAAGCCTTTGGGCCGGCTGACCTGGGGGTCCGCGCAGCCATCTTTGCGGGTGGTGGTGGAGTAGCGCTAGCTGACTCCACCGAGGGCGCAGGTGGCGCTGCCCTGGAAGAACTGTGTGCTTCCTGGGCAGGTGCCAACGACCGCTGTGATGCCGCGCCCTGCTGCGTCACAACGGAGTAGTGTGGCTTTTGAGGAAGAGAAAGCCGCTTTCGTGCCTCTCCGTAAGATATGTTTTCGGTGACTTTCAGTGTAATTATTTCTTTTTCTTTTTTCCAGTACGGGCATGAGCGTGAATAAGCTGGGTGGTTACCTTCACAGTTTGAGCAGAGAAGCGGCTGTTCTTCGCAGTTGTCTGTAGAGTGTTCGTGCGAGGCACACTTTGCACATGTGAGTTTGCCACGGCAACTCTGAGAGCCATGGCCATATTTCTGACATTTGAAGCAACGGCGTGGGTTAGGGATGTAGGGCCTCAGTTTTATCTTTGTGTAGCCTACTTCGACAGATTCTGGGAGAGTGCTTGCAGCAAAGGTGAGTACAATGTGCTTTGTTTCTATCTCTTTGTTATCTCGTCTGATTTTTATCCGGTAAACATCTGTTACATTTTGTTCCTTCAGGCCTTCAAGAAGTTCTTGTTCACTCACGTACCTAAGGTCGTCATCAGAGATGACTCCTCGGGCAGTGTTTAGTGATCGGTGAGGGCTAATCTGTACCGGTATTTCTCCAAATGATTCGACTGCACTTAGCTTCTGATACTGATGGTTGTATATTAATTCAAGTAGCAGGTCACCGTTTCCAAGTTTCTTTATCTTATAGCCCTGGCCAATGGCCTCAGTCAACGTTCGGGAAACAACAAATGGGGACACAAGTCGTGCAGTGATTTCCTCGTGGTCACTGTGGACCACGTGGAAACGAGGAAAGTTGTTTATGTTCTTTGAGAAGAACATGGTGGTCTCGGTGCGCCCCCTTTTAGAAGGAGGACGATCGGGGTTAAGGAGTTTAGATGCCATAAAAAAGTGTATTGTTCGGCTGCAGTGCCAGCCACCCACCATGGAGCCCAACGAGGGGACGGGACAGAAATTGTCAATTCCTGCCCACGCCAGCTGTCTACCGTAACTATAACCCAATATGGCGTAACTCAGGGTAGCTAGCCACACAAGGTTAACCCTCGCCGCCTGGAAGTAGGAAGAAATGAAGAAGGTAAGAGAGGACAGGACAGTTCTAAGAAAGAAAATAGGAAAGTGAAAGATGGAGGGGAGAACAGGAAAAGGCGGCTGCCGATTTCCCCCGGGTGGGTCAGCCCGGAGGTGCCGTCTACGTGAAGCTGGGGCCAAAGTGGTGTGTTGCCTCCGCCGAGGGGCCTTAAAGGTCCGAACACTCGGCTTCGGCTCAACCACCAGGATCCCCTTTTCCCCGGACACGGCGATGCCACGCACGGCTTAGCGTGGGTGCTGGGGTCCGTGGTGTCGCACGGTACACCAAACATCTGCTTTAGCAGATGCCCCCTGCGGGCTGATCCTCATGGAATCTTTGTAAGGAATGTCTTTGTTTTACTGTACCGTTACGGGCCCGTGCAGCACATTCATCGGCTTTCTCATTCCCCCTGATACCTACATGGCTAAGGACCCAGCAAAATTTGACTTCCTGTCCTTGCTTGTAAGCCTTTATTGCGTTGTTGATGGTATTTCCAATTAAGGGCTCCTCTGCATTTTTAGGGTGCAGCACTGCAATGACAATGAAGAGTCAGAATATATAACACTGCGTTTAGTATTTTCTTGCAGTACAGCTTCTACGGCTACTAATATGGCATACCCTTCGGCAGTAAAAACTGACGAGCACTGAGGCAATCGCACTGTTTGCTCCGAACTTCCCTGGATTATTGCGCTCCCCACATAATCAGTTGTCTTTGATCCGTCTGTGTAAAAGGCCTTGTATGTTTTGTATTTTTCATCTAGTGAAAGAAACTCTTGTAGTATATGTTCTTGAGGAGTTTGCTTTTTATGTAAGTGTACCAGTGTGAAGTCACACATGGAAAAATCTCCCATGGTGGAAGTGGATCTGGTCTATTGGCAATATTGGGGAGGGCATCTAGTAAGTCTAATTCTCTGCATTTTTCTTCAAATCGGAGAAGGATTGGTTTGACTGCTCGGGGTTTATTGTTAAATAGAATTCTGGATGGTGATGTGGTAACGATAGGATAACAGAGGTGTTTCGGAAGAGATCTTATTTTCTGTATGTATGCAAACGTAAGCATGGTTCTTCTGTCGGTAAGGGACGGTTCGTTCGTTTCAACATAGAGACTATTGATGGGTGATGTTCTGTAAGCCCCTGTTGAGAGACGGAGGCCTGTGTTGTGTACTGGGTCGAGTCGTTTCAAGTATGATGGTCTGGCTGAGTTGTACACTATGCTTCCATAGGAGCGTACCAGAGAGCGGTAAATTCGAAGAAGACATGTCCTGTCAGAGCCCCACCGTTTTCTTGAGAGCACTTTAAGGATATTTAGGGCTCGAGAAGCTTTCTTTTATAAGTTATTTATGTGGGATAAGAATGTAAGTTTTTTATCGAAGATCAGGCCTAAAAATTTGTGTTCTTGCTTTACTGGCAGTGTAGATTCCTGTAAATACAGAGTGGGGTCAGTGTGAAGCCCTCTTTTGAGGGAGAAGAGAATAGCTACTGTTTTTTGTGGGGAAAATTTAAAACCATTGTTGTCTGCCCACGCCGTGAGTTTGTTTAATGCCATTCGTATTTGCCTCTCACACACTGGTATGCTGGCGGATGTGCAGGCTATTTGCAGGTCATCAACATATATCGAATACATAATGGACCGTGGGATTATTTTTGCCACAGAATTCATTTTAACAATGAATTCTGTAGTTGCATGGATCCTGTAACTCATTGAGATATCTTGTATTGATCCACCAGTGGCCAGGAATCTACAGAGGAATATTAACAGAACAAGCGCTTCATATTAATGTTCAAATACATATCACAATGACCTTTATTGCTGCAAACATTAATAATACGGTGAAAAATTCATACATCATGCATCGCAATATGGATTAAGAACAAAATACTGCAAGGCAGATATGTAGCAGATATGTTGAGTATTGATGAGAATTGCGATTGATATAGGCACATTGAAGACCAGGGAAAAAGGCAAAAAAAGAAACGCGCAAGCTGCGTATTTACATGTTGCCGAACACCACGCGAGGTGTTTTCAAGCAGATGATGCGAGGAAAACTGTTATAATCGTGCAAACACAGTACGCATGCACACAGCCCCATTTGTTGGTTACTGGACAAATGCGATCATCTTACCTCAGTGTGACAGCAAGCCTCTCTGCTGGAGAAATGGGCCTCCTGTGTGTTGGTGGGTGCAGATTTCTTTGTGTTGTGTTTTGTTGTGTTGGGTTTAGTGGCGCATAAGCAACTTAGGCTATCATGCGCCAATTTCATGGTTAAGAGTGTTGTATTTATGTAATTTAATCTTACATTCTGTTTAGGACGTTTGCTTCTATTAAAAACCTGAAAACACAGGGCAAATCAACAAGCGCATTTTCACCTAAAAGCAAAGCTGGATGAAGAGGAATGTGTTGTTTGTAAAACTGTGTAAAATGTTTTTTCCTCAGTTGTTCAAGTTGTCTGCATGAGATTAAAATGTGGATGACTGTTAGCTCGTGTCCGCATGAATCACACAGGGGCTTATCCTGTTTAGTTAAAATGAAACTATGTGTTAAATGTGTGTGTCCTATGCGAAGACGGCATAGAGCCACTTCTTTGGAACGTTCAAGATGGGTGCTCGATTTCCACTCTTCTATTACAGGCTTTATGAGGTGTAGCTTGTTATTTGTTTCAGTGTTCCAAGTGGACTGCCATTTTTGTATCAGTCTACTCTGTACCAATTTCATGCAGTCTTGAGATGGTATCTGCACTTGTTTTATTTTCTTGTCTCGAGCTTTGGCAGCGCACATATCTGCTTTTTCATTACCTCGGATTCCTACATGACTGGGTACCCAGCAAATTTTTATGCTTCGTCCTTCATCTGTAAGTGTTGCTATGCTGTGTATGATGTTTCCAAGTATTGGTATAACTGCATTTCTTGTGTGAAGGGCTGTGACTACACTTAGGGAATCTGTGTAAATAATACTTCTCCTGAGGTTTTCTTTCATTATTTTCTCTATGGCAACAGACACAGCATAGCATTCGGCAGTAAAGATGGACGCGCACTGTGGAAGTCTCGTGAAATTAATTCGTGGCCGGGCAAATAAGAGAAAAATCAAGCAACAGAAGCAGCTCCGGGAAAAAAACTGCACTGATATCACAATTTTACTAACATGCAGGAACAGCATTCAGCATTGAATATGGAGCACAAAAAAGTAGTCGCATGATGGCAACGCTGCTCAAGTTTTTGTCAATGAAATGAGGTGCAATGCCTACCACATTAGCTCTACGGACATAAAGGCTCTGCAAGGCACACGGTGGCAGTCAGGCACAGCCATACGCACTGTACAATTCATAATTTCTAAGAGATTTCCAGAAAAATGTGGGTTTCAAGACGTTCTTCTAGGGCAAATACTAAAATGCAAGAATTGAGGCAGATATATCCAAATTCTACATGTTCCAAGTCTTGAGCACTAAGTTACGGTGAGAAATTATGGAGACCCTGATTACACAGTTTTTATATATCATTCTGTAGACGAAGACGTGTAAATAATACTTCTCCTGAGGTTTTCTTTCATTATTTTCTCTATGGCAACAGAGACAGCATAGCATTCAGCAGTAAAGATGGACGCGCACTGTGGAAGTCTCATTATTTCCTCCCATTCGCCTTGAACAACTGCGCTTCCGACATAATGATCTGTTTTCGAGCCATCCGTGTAAAAGTCTGTGAAGTTACTGTATTTTTCTTTCAGCTGAAGGAATTCTTGTATAAAGTGCTCTTGTGGGGTTATTGTTTTTTGGAACTGTGTAAGAGAGAGGTCGCAAACTTCAGGGACCAGGTACCAAGGAGGCAGAGGGTTAGGTATTTTGGCAATGCTAGGTAAACAATCCGGTAGCTCAACCTCTTGACACATTTGCTCAAATCTTAGGAGCAGTGGTCTCACTGCATTGGGTTTGTTGGTGAATAGTGTTCTAGAAGAGCATTTAGTTACTAGAGAATAGCAGATATGCTTTGGCAGAGATCTGATTTTAAATATATAGGCACATGTAAGTGAAGTTCTTCTGATTTCAAGAGGAGGTTCATTTGTTTCCACAAGCAGACTGGATATAGGAGAAGTTCGGTATGCTCCACATGAGAGTCGAAGTCCTGTGTTATGTACCGGGTCTAGTTTTTTTAAATATGATGGTCTAGCTGACCCATACACTATGCAGCCATAGTCTAAGGTGGAGCGTACGACAGATCTGTAAATGTGTTTAAGGCATGTCCTGTCAGCGCCCCAGTGTTTACGGGAAAGAACTTTTAGTATGTTTAGAGATTTGGAAGCATTTTTCTTCAGGACATTTATATGAGGAAGAAAGGTGAGTTTTTTGTCAAAAGTTACGCCTAGAAATTTGTGTTCGTTTTTCACCGGTAATTTCGTTTTGTTCAGGTGTAGTGTAGGATCTGTTTGTAAGCCTCGTTTGAGAGAGAATAGGAGAGCCACTGTTTTTTGAGGAGAAAACTGAAATCCGTTTGTGTCTGCCCATGCTGCTAGTTTATTTATGGTCAACTGCACCTGTCTCTCACATGTAGATACGTTAGAGGATGTGTATGCAATCTGTAGATCGTCAACATAAGCTGAATACATTACGGATTTCGGGATAACTGTGCTTATGGAATTCATTTTTACTATAAAGAGAGTTGTGCTTAAGACGCATCCCTGTGGTACGCCATTCTCCTGTACAAAGTTCTTTGAAAAAGTTGAGCCCAAACGCACACGGAATGAGCGATTTGACAAGAAGTCCTTTAGACAGTTTAACATCCTACCACGTATGCCTAAATATGCTAGGTCACGGAGGATGCCAAACCTCCATGTAGTATCATACGCCTTTTCCATATCAAAGAAGACGGCAAGGCAGTGCTGTTTGTGAATAAATGCTTCACGAACAGTGTTTTCAAGGCGGACTAGATGGTCCGTGGTAGAACATGCTGTTTTGAACCCACATTGGTGTATGTCTAGAAGTTCTTGGGAATGAAGGACAAAGGCTAATCTGGTATTAAGAACACTTTCAAAAGACTTTGCTAGGCAACTTGTGAGAGCTATGGGTCTATAACTGCTGGGGGCCGTTGGTGGCTTTCCTGGCTTCAGGAAAGGCACAATAATAGCTTTTTTCCAGGCCTCAGGAATACTCCCGGATACCCATACTTTGTTGAAAAATTTCAGAAGTGCTTCTAATGCAGGTGTAGAAAGATGTGCTAGCATCTGATAGTGAATTTGATCTGGGCCAGGTGCAGTCTTCTTGCCGGCAGATAGAACAGTGTTTATTTCTTGTAGTGTTATTAACTTGTTGTATGTTTCATTAGTACTTCCACTTGTTGGCAGTTTTTGTTTTTCGGCCTTGTTTTTGTATGTTATAAAAGATTTTGGGTAGTGTAGTGAGCTTGAAATTGCAGAAAAATGATCGCCTAGAATATCTGCCTGTTCCTGTAAGTTTGTTTGGGTGCCAGGAGATGTTAGAAAGGGGACTGTGTACGGGGAGAAGTTGCCATCCAGTTTGTGAACAAGCTCCCACATTTTTTTCGATGTGATTGAGCTATTTATTGATGATATGTATTTTTGCCAAGAAGCCTTCTCAGCGTTTCGGCGGATGTACCGTGCCCTAGCTTTCGCCTGTTTGAATTTTACGAGGTTTTCGTTTGTAGGGTACCTGCGAAAGGTTCCCCAAGCTTTGTTTTGTTTCTTCTTTGCATCTCTGCACTCCTGAGAATACCAGACTTTGCGATTTTTCAGTACCACTCCTGAAGACTGTGGTATAGCTACAAGTGCTGCGTCAATGATGCAGGCCGTAAATTTTTCATTTATCTCGTCAACACTGAGTTTTTCGGAAAAGACCTTTTCCAGGCTGGCTTCAGACTGGAATAGAGCCCAGTTCGCAAGGTGCAGCTTCCACCGCTTGGGTTTGTTTAGAGTGATGGAGGGTGAGGGTGTTAGGCTGATAATGACAGGCAAATGATCACTTCCTAGAGGATTGTCAAAGACGTCCCATTTAAAATCAGTAAAAATTGATGGGGAGCTAAATGATAAATCTAAAACGCTCATTTTCCCCGTGCTTGGGGAGCAGTATGTATGCTTTCCTGTATTTAGCAGGCAGACATCATTGTATAATATAAAATCCTCTAATATACGACCTCTAGTGTCTGTCTGATCGCTTCTCCAAAAAGTGGAGTGCGCATTAAAATCTCCAACAACCAGATATGGTTCTGGCAGTTGTTCTAAAAGCTCTTCCAGATCATGAAGGGTTACAGTTAGGTGCGGTTGGAGATACAGTGAGCATATAGTTATTGTTTTATAATGAATGATAGAGACAGCAACAGCTTCGAACTTGGTTTTGAGGCTAATTTCACGTGTTGCTACTCCATTCTGCACTACAATAGCGACACCTCCAGATAACCTATTTGCTTCTTTTCGGTCGCAGCGAAAAATGTTGTGTCCTTTTAAAATGTTTTGGTGTGGTCCTAAGTTAGTTTCCTGTAGGCAAAGGGCTACAGGAGAAAATGAATGTAAAATGTCTTTTATATCGTTGTAGTTGTTTATGAGACCTCGGCAGTTCCAGTGTATGAGGAACGCCATTTTTTTTTTTTTTTTTTGGAATGTACCTGAATTTAGGTTTCAGGTTTTTCTGGTCCTGTTATACGAGGTTTTTCTCTCCGTTTTCTTTCTAGAGAGTTATGCCGCCGCTGCAGCGTGGACGAGGAAGGGGTTGTGTCCATTGCCTCAGGGGCTTTGGACGTTTGGGGATAGTTAGGAGTGTTGGTTGCAGGCTTCCCTTCTGGGGGAGAAGCCTTTTGGGCTGTTGGCTCTGGGGCCAGTGTGCCCTGTTTCTGCGATGGCAGGGCAGCTTTCGCTGCTTCTGCCTGGGGCAAAGATGGCCCTGCCTGAGGCTTACCCTCGGCGGAGACCAAATCCTGTTGTGGTGTGCTGCCCCCATGCTCCACCACATTGGAATAGTTCGGTTTGGCTGTGAACAAAAAAGTGCCCTGTTTAACAAGATATCGCTGTCGTGCCTCTTTAAACGTTATGTTTTCCTTGACTTTTATGGTAATGATGTCCTTCTCCTTCTTCCAAGAAGGACATGACCGTGAGTACGCGGCGTGTTCACCTGCACAGTTTGCGCAGTGTGGCGCAGCTTCACACTCGTCAGATTTGTGTTCATTTGAGGCACATTTTGCACATGTTTGTCGGCCACGGCAGCTCTGGGAGCCATGACCGAATCTTTGGCAGTTGAAACAACGTCTAGGGTTTGGAATGTAGGGCCGGATGTCTACTTTGATGTAACCGACTTCAATGGATTCAGGGAGTTTGCTGGAGTTGAAAGTCAGAACTATGTGCTTTGTTGGTATTTCTTCGTTGTTCTTCCGGATTTTGATCCTGTGTACACCGATCACATTTTGCTCAGAAAGACCTTCAAGAAGTTCTTCTTCGGTGAGTGACAGGAAGTCATTCTCTGATATCACGCCTTGGACTGTGTTCAAGGACCTGTGAGCACTGACTGTTATTGGGATATCCCCAAATGTTGTAAGTTGCTGAAGGTTGCTGTACTGGAGTTTGCTTTGCAGCTCAAGCAGGAGATCCCCGCTAGCCAGTTTACTAACTTTGTATCCTGGGCCTAGTATGGTTGTGAGAGACCTAGATACTGCAAAGGGGGATATTAGCCGAGCTTGTTTGGCAGGGCTTTCACTGTGGATCACATGATATTTAGGGAAAGTGTCATGCTTTGCTGAAAAGAACTGGGCTGATACATCGGTCCGCCTTTTCTTGGAAAGGCGATCAGTTTGTTTGGAGGAAGAAGCCATAAATAATGTATGATGTTCGGCCGCGGCGCCAGCCACCCACCATGGAGCCCAACGAGGGGACGGGGCAGGAATTGGCAGGCAAGTCCTGTCCACGTCAGCTGTACACCGTAACTATAACCTAATATGGCGTAACTCAGGGTAGTCAGCCACACAAGGTTAACCCTCGCCACCTGGAAGTAAGGAAAAACCGGAAGAGAGTAGAGGACAGGAGAGTTGTAGGATAGAAGATAGGAACGTGAAAGATGAAGGGGAGGATAGGAAAAGGCGACTGCCGATTTCCCCCGGGTGGGTCAGCCCGCAGATTTCTTTCGTAGACGAGGTCTAGCAGCTTATCGAAGGAAGCCTTCGTCATCCTGCGTTCAATAAATGAATCGAAATTCTGCATGACAACACACTTTTCATCGAGCAACAACGTTCTGGCATGCAAAACAACCGATAGCCAGCACTCGTTATAGGTATCTACGTGTCGTTTACCTGAAATACTTGAAATGGTATTCCGGATCAGTGTGTCGTAGCTCCTGCACGAGATGATGGTACTCGCCGTAATACGGACGGTTGTCGAATATTTCTCTGATGTACACTGACCGCCTCTTCCTTCGACGCAGGCGATGCAACAGCAACGCGATGATAATATTTCTTCGCGCTGGGTATGTCCACGCCATCTGAAGCAGGAATCCGACTCCTACCACGAGATGCTGGAGCTGAAGACGCTGCAGATGCTTTCAATGAAAAGGCGCGAAATCTCCTCGCCGGGAGCGGAGGAGAAAGGGACGAGCAGCTGCGGAGGATTGCTTCTCGAGTTTCACGCAGGCGGCGCGCTGGACGCTCTGCGCATGCGCTTCGCCATCCGCGAGTCGCTGTGCGAGTCAGGCTGCGTCCAAGTATAGAGGGACCGGGGGCCGGATTACGCACCGCTCTCAAACGGATCGCTCTCAAAATCGCTCTCAAAGGCCTATGTCCTATTGGTCAGTTCTGACCGGTCAGTTCTGCGTCACCGGTGGAGGTCATCAGACGTCATGAACACGAAAGAAATGATGACGTTGAGCACCTAAATATGGCCGCCAATTGAGAGCGTTTTTTTGAGAGCGACAGAAGCAGTCTCAAACGTTTGAGAGTGAAAATGGCGGCCGCGTAAATTGCGATGCGCCGCTTTGAGGCATTGTATCGGCGATCCACAGCGAAGAATGAAGCACGAGCACGCATTTGACTTGCCGGACAAGTTGCTCCGGCTCTGTTCAACTCGGGAACAAGCAGAAAGTGTAGTGACTGCGCGACGATTGCCGACGAACATCGATGAACGGCGGCTTGCGGGCGAGTGCGTCGTCACCGCGGCGGCAAGCGCACCGCATTTTTTTTTTTTTTGCTACCGGAGGCTTCCAACCACGATTATACCGTGCTTCCAACGTACGTAGGGAATGTAAGATCGTTTGCATCACGCAGTGCGTCGGTAGCGGAAGCCATCGGGCGGAACGATGATTGCCGTCAAGGATACGGAAACAAGTCGCTAGGCAAGGGGTTCTACGCACGTTGTGAACATCACAATAGTGAGTAGATTTTGTTAGTGACTGCGTGTGTTTGCCGAAGAGTTCTGAAGATCATAGTAAACTTGTATTGTGCCTGGTTTATCTCAGATCTGCGACGCGAACACGCGCATTTCGTGACCCTGGCTGCCCCGCCGGACCAACGCCTCCTCCACGGCGCGTTCGTCTAGCGTTTGTGAATGCGCCGTAAAAACGCCTGCTTCTTTTCATTTCATCCTTCTGTTAATTATACATGCGCGAATCAAAAGCGTCCAAAATAAAGTTGTAAGTTCAATGCAGTTGTGTGTCTTGTCCTTGTCTGCCAGCGCTGCGACACCATGTTTGATAGCGGTATTCCTTTGCACCGAAAGGTGATCGAAGGTCTGCTGAACACCTGCGTCTTTTTCGTGATTAAGATCTAAGAACCCGTGTTGGTGATCGAACGATCTTGATTATATGCATTGATGTGTACAATACCACTTGTTGTAAGTCGGCTTCTCTGCAAGGCTTTTTTTCCCAACCAAAAGGTGTCGTTCCCACTCGTGCATTGTTTTTTAACAGGTCTTCAAAATGACCTAGCGAGAGCTGTCGAACGGGTTCTGTATACCTGCCCTTTATATGTAAAGCACAGGATGAAGGGACTATTGATTGTCCAGCGCGCCTTGCTCATCGATGACTGGTTTCGGGCCATTTGTCACGCTGCCTGCGACACATTCGCGGCTTGAAAGTGAATGCGCCGTAAAAACGCCTGCTTCTTTTCATTTCTGCAAAGACCGGGAGTCTTTTCTGAGGACAAGACTTTTTTTTGTTTTTTGAAAACAAGCCTTGCAGGGAGAGACTGACTTAGATTTCGGCTTCGGCAAGAGATACATTTCCTGAATATGCTGAGACGGGCTATATGCCAAAGAATGCATGTTGCAGTGAAATTTTGTTTATGGCAAAAGCAATAGGAGACAAATATTTATAGTGTTTAAATTTATTTGCTGCCTAAGAAATCGGGGTGCTTCTGTTATGCAGGTAATCATCACTACCAAGTTACAAGGCTGTCCTTACAATGATGCTTGCCTAAACAGCATTGGCACACGTTGTAAGCATTCCTGCGAATGTTTACGATTCTGGCTGTGGGCTACTTAGTATGGATCTTCAATTGGGTGCTAAAGCATGCTCAAAAGCTGTTGAGATTAGCGAAAGATGGGCCTAAGTGGATGTCATATTTTGGTTACCCATGAGACGGCAACTACCCACTGAAGTATGGCTGATTACACCAGCGCCAAGCCATCCCAGTCCAGCTCGCTGTCTCTTCTCTGCTACCGTCTTGCAGCCTGGTACAGTTGGCTGTGGTCACTGTGGTGTAAACATGCTTAAACTGAAAAGTGCAGTATTACAGCAAGGCAGTAAATGTTCATGATGCTGACTGTAATCAGAAAATACTACCAACAAGGATCTTTTTTTTTTTTTACTGCCACTTATATTCAGTAGAAACACTTATTTCTTGGCAGCAGCATTTCACTTGAGTGTTTTTACTGCAAAAGAGGCAGCATATAGAGAAGCACATGTACCTTGATATACATTCACCATACAACATTGACATGTACATTCGAGAATAAATTACTAGGCCCAAAGAAGCCATTCCATTGCATATTGAAGCTACCTCTACAAATAGGTACTGTATGCATGGTGCAGTATACAAAATGCTTATATATCAGATATAACAAAGCTGTAGCTGCTGCTCTGCTGTAGCAGCTGCTAGGAGAATAGTGCATTTTACTTGGCTTCAGTGCCCAGAATGACTGCTGAATGACAAAAATCTTATTGACAATAAAATAACTGCAATCATAACAAATGCGTTGCTGGGGCTATGTGTGAATAAAGGTTACTTTACGCTAATAAAACGTGCAACACTGTCAAGAAGAATGCTAAACAGCTTGAAGACAGTAGAGGAAGCTAAACTATAAGCATCCAATAAATGACTACGCCATAAATGTGTGATATACACATTTTGCACAGCTACTTTTGTCATTGGCATTTATTTTCTAAGTCTTTTCAACAAATAACCAAAAAAATTCATCTTCTGTTCAAACTGATATGTTAATAGAAAAGGCTTGTACATAATTCACACAATACTGAAAGAGAATGCGTAATGTGTGTAAAATGAACATATTTTGAAACACTAAAGACTCTTTGATGGATATAAAGGCACTTGAAAGCTAGTTGTCATAGTGCGATCGCAGAAATTGAGCCGATTTCGAGCTCGCTCGCGGCATCACATGCATGATACGCTTGCTTTTCCTGCCGACAGAGTGGACACCATCTAGCACGAACAGAAACTATGACACCGTCAGAGAGGCCTTGCAACAATGTGCGACCAACACCATCACTCTTACCGCTGCGCGAAATGCAACATACTAGACATCCCTGCTCAGGCCTACCTTTATCGCCTCTAAACTGAGGTCTGGTAGAACTAACTCGTTCTCGCCTCGGTGACAATTAAAAAAAAAAAGTGCTTTCTTTCTCTTGAACAAACCAAAACGGAGCGTAAACGTCGGTTTCTGTACCTCACACAGAACATCAGCTACTGAACATGAACGGAATGGAGCAGCAGTAGCATCAATCGCAATATGCAGAACCGAGCCCAATGTGCCTGAAGTCAACTGGTTGCGAAGCACAGCAGCGAGTCTGGTATGCACGTCAAGTCAGTGGTGAAGGGTCGTGCGTGGGATCTCGTTTCCCGCACTGCAGTCGCGAGCTCTTGCATAGCGGCTGACACCTAATTTACTGATACTGTCAGCTTCCATCTATCGGCAGAAGTAATAGTGTAGCCTTCATTTTCCTCTTGTATTTTCCAAAGAAACAACACTAGATCACATGGCTACCGCTCGTCGCTCTTGTCATCGCTGGTAAGCACTGAAAAACACTCTTCAGCAAGCTATTTTCGTGACGAACACTTTCACCAAGCTGTTCACTGCAGGTTCCTAGCCTTTACTGTTTTCAGTCAGATTTTTCCGGCAACTAACAACATCCGCAGAGGACCTCGATTTTAAACTACGCGTAAAAAGCAGCAGCTAGACGGGAAAATCAGCTGTTTCTTTGCAGGCCGCCATGTTCACGCCTCGCTGTCGTCAGCTGACCCTCGCGGCGAAAATCGCTACCTAGGCGCACATTTAATTGTAATACTGAAAATGCTTCTATTTTTAGTTGCCGTATTATAGCTTCGAACAATGTTTCTTAGGTAAATAGAACATTTATACTTTTATTCGCTGCGTTTTCAGGAAAAATGTTTGCACACGGCCCCTTTATCGTGCAAATAAAAGTTTCCGGGGTGGGGCTTTGCTATTAAGCACCCTAGCCTGCTTGTAATTGGCTAAAGCCGTGATGTCGTCACACTTCACATGTCTGAGCCTCGTCATTTTGACGTCACGCTCTCAAACTTGAGAGCGATTTTGAGAGCAGTGCGTAATCCGGCCCCGGTTTTGCGCCTGGCGTCGCCTGGCGCAGCGTCGCCAACCTGACGTACCCGGCGCACGTCGGCGCGCCGAAAAAGTCGGAGTGTAAGTTCACCTAGCGTTTTTGCCGCGTCAACCGGCGTTTTACACCCGACGGCGCGCACTCGACGCCCCGCGTCAAAAAAAAAAAAAAAAACGCCCGCCGCCTCCGATCTGGACCTGCCAGATATTTGACGCGCGACGCACGCGTCTGACGCTACCGGAAGTGGCCAAATTCAACTCACTTCCGTCTTTTCGTTCCCTTTGGCGCGAACCCTCACATCTTTCCTCGCGCGCGATCTACCCGCATAGAGAAATGGCGACCAAAGCTTCGCATGTAGAGTTTCATGATAAACTTATATGCGCGGTGCAAAAGCGTCCCATATTATGGGATAGCTCCCGCAGACTACAAAGATCACAGGAAGAAAGCGGCGGCATGGGCCGAAGTTGTCACGAAAATTGGATGCGCTATGTTTGCACGCTACAAGTATTTCTAGCAAAGTGCAGGGCAGTCGTTTTCTGCGCCTTTTAACGGTCTGCATGCATGTTCTTCTTAGGAATGTATCCCGCCGTGGTCAAAGAACCTCTGTTCCGCTGCCGCACTACTAGTATGCGCGGCGGAGCCAGTCTTCGAGCCGATCGTTGCTTGAGTGTTCCCCACAGTGAAATGACGCGACATATGCTCTTTTATTACGCTTGCCTGTCTGAAAGATATCCGAATTCTTGTTACATGCATATGCAACAAGGTTGTCAATCTGCATGAATTTGTTCATGGGTAGGTGCATGGTTACGAGCGTTGGGCTAGTTAGCTCACGATATTTTGAAAAGCGTGTAGCTAGCCACAAGGTCGACCAGCCTTCCCGTGTCATCAACATGTGTTACGTGCATTTCAAGATAACGTCAATACTTATTTCAACCTCGCCGCGGTCCCTCAAAAGTTTGTTGCTGCTCCTCGAGGACGCGGATGAGATCGCGGCAGCCGTATTTCAATCGAGGTAAAATGCAATAGGAGCCTGCATACTGTGCGTTGTCAGAGCACGTTTAATTCCTACGTGGTCAAAATTTCTCGAGCTTTCCAGCAACCATACCGTGACGAGCCAAGGCTAATTAATGGCGTGCTGTTTTTGATGCCTAAGATATTCACCGTAACGTATTTAATTGGTCAGATATTAATCTGTGAAACTCTATTTGCAGACGTTAATATAATTGCGCGGTGGAAAAGCCTGCGCGATACTTTTATAAAGAAGCATCGCGCATGGAAGGATGGCGCACCAAGTGGCTCAGGAGCCGCCGATGCTGTGCAAGTGCGGTGGCCGTAAGTCCACCTGATGATGCTCCTGAAAGATCAGGTGGACATTGGCAGGTACGGCCATTGCTTGATGGTTACTGGTTTAAAACAATTTATTTCCAAAAGAAGCCCAATAAAGGATGCTACATACATAAGGAGGTTGGGAAGCAATGTGTTTTGCAAGCTAGATCAGATGACATATAAGCAGCTGAAAAAAAATATACAATTATATTCTACCGGTTGCATACTGGAATGGGTTGTGTATCATTTTCTGTGCAAAAACATTAACATGCATAATTGCAGCTGTTCGCATTATTTAAAACAATCTTACAACAGGTATTAAATGAAAGAAAAAAAAGTTGGCAGTTCTAATAAAGTCCAAGGGGGAATGATGATGAGGCCCCTGCGTCCAAGCAATGTAAGAAGACGAGTTGTTTGGCGAAAGACCCACTGCTGTCGGCTAAAGTCTTTCAACCAAGCATTATCATATTAGTAAGAATTTGTGCAATTGTGAAATGTAAAGAAGTTTGTGGCACTGAGGCTCATGTGATGTTCCATTTTTATTTTCAGCACCATCTCAAACAGCCATTGTCAGAGCGCATGCATTCAGGACACAGAAGACATTGAAGCACTGCACAATCAGTGCACTGCAGAATCTCTGCTGCACTCAATATACAGTGAGGCAGAAGGTATGAACTTACATTTGTGTTATGCCACTAACTACTTGGTAATGTGGTTGTGTTTGCAAGAGCCCACACATGGAGTAGAAAGTGCTGACAGTGAAGCCTCTCAAAGATCGAAAGTGTTGCTTTGCTTTTTACAAGTACCATTCTGGTGTTAAAAAAAAGAACGCTATTATTCCTCATGTTACAGTCAACATGATGCTGAAAACCTATGTAAGGCTCAATTCTGGTATACATGCTTGCATTTATGAAGAAGCAGCATGGCACGTTCCTGCTAGTCATTTTGTTTCTTGTTTGTATAATTATGCTAAATCTTTTATAGTGCTTCAGCTTTGAAATCCTCTCTTTTGCCTAGACACAGATGAACAGTCGCAAGGCGAGATCGGCGGAATGCAGGCAAGGTTGAGCCCGAGCCCAGAGCCACTCGCATCAAATGGCCTGACTCAGTCCAGCGGGATGTCAACCCCACAAAGCCCTCGGCCTGTCCCCAAAAAAAGGAAGCGAAAAGAAAAGGCGAGCTGGCAAGAGGACATGGACAAAGTAGATGCCATGATTACAGAAGAACGAGATGAAGCAGCTATGTATGGGCAGCTCGTCGCACACAAGCTTCGAGCATGCCCAAAGCATGCCAAGCATGCGATGGAGCTAGATTTGCTTCAATTTATAGCGAAATATACTTTTGACAGCAAATAAATGTATTCAGTGGCCTGTTTCTATATGGGCCATCAACTTATAGTGTTTCCAGTCCACCACTGCTAAACCAGGCTCCTGAACATTTGCCAAAAATTCCTGAACATTTGCCAAAAATCCCTGACCACTGAAGAGGTAGGAAAGATACCAGGCAATGATAAGGAACAGTATAAAGGATGCATTCGCTATTCACAGCGTAATCTTTACTGAAATTTGAAATGTACAATGAATTTGCTCGTTTGAAAGAACTGATTTCTTCGCGAAGTGAGTCCAACCTTAAAACTGACTTGTGCTTCTCTTCAAGCTCTTTCGCAGCGGTATCTACCTTCGCCTTTATTCTTCTGAGCATATGCGTTTCCACTAAGAGCATTCGAATGTCAGATCTTCATTTTGCATCATCAGTATCAAAAATTGGCTAATATTACAACACAAGCATTTTCACAAAATGCAACGATAAAAGGAACACGGCACTGCAACAGATGTTTAAACCCTCATCATTTATTGCGATTTAACACCAACTGTGAACCTCAATATCAGGGATCTGGGCACAAGGGAGGTGCTGAACGTTCCCACTAAACGCTGTGAGCTGCCCTTCTCAGCATGGTTCAGATATATAAGGTTTATATTTCCAGCTAGTGACTTGCCATTGGACACCTCCTCACTGGGGGGATATCTCGGCTAACCTTTCTTATATGATCAAGTTATGACAGATGTGCTGCGTATTCCTGACACAGTGATATATTCGAAAAGCAGCAGCCTTCGACACTCCCTTGTAATAGCTAATGGCTCGGCTTCATCTGTGGAATAGTGCCCAAAACACAGCACGCTTGCCAGGACGTGGCCCGCTTATCCCTGTGACTAGGCACATATGCTCACCAGTTTTTGTGCTTCTTTAATGCCTGAAGGCATTGATAAGGACGAAGGCCTTCCTAATCCTTTAGGCCGCAACTGGGTTGGAAAACTACACCTTGACGGGAAAATAGTGTTCACAGATGGAGAAGAAAACAAATTGCATCGAATCACATTTCTGGAGATACCAGAGTGCAGCAAAAATCTGTGTTCTGCTAAATATGCTGACAGAACATTTGAGGCAGCCGGTTTGGAACAGTTTTGGGGCAAAATGGAGCATATGAGGGCACACTCCCACTCCTGATACACTATTGATTCTGAGGTGCTGGAATTCCAGTATGTGCCCACTGCCAAGTAACGGCACCTTCGTTGGAGAAGTAGTGGGCAAAAAGGTTTCGCGTCTCAGCAGCATTTCCTTGGTAGTTCCTCGACTGTGTGGTCTCCAAGTCAAGTAGGCGACTTGATGCAGCTTCTCTCCTCCACTGTCCTGGGACAACATTCCCATAATCATCTTCGCAATCGACATAGCGTGGCGGGCAATAGGCTGCATCTCGAGTTGTCGATATGAAGTTGTGAAGGGCACAACAGGCCAGAACAGCAAAGGTAGCATTCTTGGGATGTAGGTTGATGGGCCCAAGCAGAATTCGCCACCAAGCCGCCAGAATGCCAAAAGCATTTTTCACGATGCGCCTGCAGTGCAATTAAAAAACATGATTACATGTTTTGTCATTGTAAAATAGTGCAAGTTAGCCATTTTCACTTCAAGCAAGCTTTGTATTAGTGCAAATGATTAGTGAGTAATTAAAAAAGGTATTAGATATGAAGGAATGTACGCTGAACCATATAAATCCAGGAGCGTAGACATCAAACATTAATAGTGCATCCACTGGTTGCTTTAGGTTTTTACCAGAATGCTAAATCCTGCCTGGCGCAGGCATGAGAGTGAAAAGGAATAAAAAAGCAGCGACTATACTGCAGTTTGTTTCATGTCTCATGTGACCTGTAGGCAACTATTGCAGCCACCAATTAGCTGTTTAAGCTGAAACAGCTTGATAAATGAAATTTAGTTATATTCGGCGCCTGTGGCGAACATTGGTGAAAACAATTTCACAGTACACAAGATTATAGAAGCGAAAAGGCAAAATTTGTACTGATCTTGGAACAAACTGTGTTTAGGGTTGATTGTTTAAGATACAAGCATACTTTAACTGTCGGCAATCATGTCAGCACACTCCTTTGTTATGAATGCATGCAATTGTGCAAGTGCTAGATCAGCATTAGCGCTTGACATAGGAAAACCTAAAATGTGCAAACACGCTTGGGCTAATACTAGCCAGCCACATGCATGCAGTTTTGAAAACAAAGGGGGCTTCACAGCAGAGCCCAGCATGTACTGGCAGTAACTGTGGAACTCTGACTTGAGCTGTTTTATATTGTGCTCATCCGTCACTGCGAGTCCTAATCTGTTCAACTGACGAATTAGTTATTTCGTTGAAAAATAAGCCTTAGGGAGAAGCTGACCGACAGATTTACGTAAATGGTCCATGATAGCAGTGTGTTTCGGTGGGTCAACGTGACAGATATTCTCAAGCAGACCCCCCCCCCCCCCTCCTTGGTGTGCTTTTTGAGGATCTCCTTGCCTGTTTCTCTACTTTGAAGGGAATCATGAACATCCCCAAAAAACAAGGTTTTTTTTTTTTTTTTGGGGGGGGGGTTTAACAGATTCCATAGTGTGTTTTTTTTTACTGGCAAAGTTTGTGGACGTTTTCAGTTAAAATTGGAAACTACATGGCCTAGTTATGAATTATGAAATAGTCACAGGCAAATGCCAAGCAGTGATTACTGTTTACTAATGTTTTGCGAATCGCTGCAAAGAAAGCATGCGAACTAGACGATGTTTATACCCCTATTTTTGCTTGGCCGTATGTACTGCAGAAAATAATTTTGCTGTGCATTTAATTGCTCATATGTTTTTATTTCAATAAATACGATTCTTCATAGCAGCTCTCCTCCCTCCTCGTCACTCAAGCATGGTGTAAAATACTACATGAAATAAATGCTACTGACGAAAACCAATATGAAGGAGTTTCAATATCATCCTCCTTTCTTTTCTCATACCGAACAAACCTATCCCTATCTATACAATGCCATTCATTACCTTGCTCTGCTCAGGCGGCAGTTGAACACCCTCTGGCTTGATTGCATGCTCTTGCCGGGGTACGGGCGCAGAAAATCGGGCCTCAACTGGAACGCCTCGTCACCGACGAAGACATGCGGCGCAACCTTCTGGCTTTTTAGAAGGCGTGCTGCTGCTGGTAACTTCATCGAGGCATTGCTTAGCCTCTTCCCAAAGGTGCATGACTTGAAAATTCCGCCGTCACTATGCCGCCCTGGTGCACCGACATCGACCATCAAGAACTTGTAGTGTGCATCGACGATGGCCATGAGAACAATAGAGAATGTCCCCTAGTGAAAGCAAAAAAGACGTGCATGAGCAGACTGTACACATATGACATCTGATCTAGTTCATTACCATGCTAAGCTGCTGTTAATGAACTGTACCTTATAGTTGTAGTAGCGGCTTCCCGAATTTGGTGGTGCTGTGATCTATACATGTTTGCCATCAACGGCTCCTACGCAATGGGGAAAATTCCAGCGCCTAGTGAACTCTTCTGAAAACTGCTGCTACTGTACAGGCCCTGGATCCTAAACAACAAAGAAAAATTAGAAGACTTGAAGGAACAGTTTGGAAGCGAGTAAAATTCTAAATATAATTTTTCCATATTAGGTCATTGCAACCACTACAATATGTTCCACTGCTACCCTCATGGCTCTTTAATGCTAATTTGTTTCCTAAACCCCCTACTTAAGCTACATGACAAGAGTTAAGAACAGAATGAGGCAAGCAATACATACAGGCAGATAAAGTGGCTCCAAATGCTGCCAGATCGCTTTGCAGGCATTGTGTATGATAAGCCGACATGTTGCTGGCGCCACTCTAAACACAATTGCTATCTGTTTGATAGCCATTCCAGAGGAGAGGTACCTGCGCATGATAAGAAACTTGAAAACCTGTAAGCGAGCTTCAGTAAAGTCACAAGGGTTACAGTACCTGAGAGTAATGGCAAGTCACTCTTCAGAGGAAACAGGCTCCCGGCAAAGAAAATTCCTCGCCAAGTCCTTTCGGACAATGCTGTGGAGCTGGTCAAATTGCTTCGGAGTAATCCTGCAGTACCTGAAGAACATATCCTTGTCCTGTCTCATGATTTTGAACTGCAATGACAACAGTGGAACAATAATTATGAACTGTAAAATAGGCATATGACTTCTTTCAAAACAGAGACCGAACATCTGATCTACCCTTATCAGTTATGGGCTTTGTATAACATGGTAGGTGGGCGACGCATTCCTCAGTTCACATTGCTTTAATTTTAAAAACAGCACAGGCGTCTCACTTAAAGTACTTCTTTTTCTCAACCGGTCGATCGTGCTGACCGTAATCTGGAGCTTAAACAAAGGTGTCCGATATTCATTTCAAATAGAGTATTAGTCTTTCGGGTGTATTGGGCCTGAAATGACTCGTCGAGGGTATGTTACAATTGACAGCATATGCTGCTGACGTGGCAATATCAAGTGACAAAGCATCGCTTTTGCACTTCTAGCTAAACAAAAGTGATTTGGGCAATCTCTGTGGAATGCTTCTGCCCAACTCATTCAATGCACTGCTTCGGACAGAAAACACACGACACCTCTGGTTACCATTGTTAGTTACCAATGCTTACAATCAAATTGTCACTTGTTTACCAGAAAGTTACCACCACACATGGTGTTTATGGCTATTTACCGAGTGGATGCCACAAGGTTACCGCTTGGAGATTCCCAGCCGGTTACCGAGGCTTCGCAAATACCAAGTTCAACCATCGGCATTTTTTTTCAGGCATATGCGGAAAAGAAACGCCCAGAAGAATGGTATCGCTTACGATGACAAACGGCAGTTACAAGTTTCAGTAGTTATTACAGCTCACGTCCCTATTCTCGCGTTTTTTTACGCGTGATCAATGTTTTTGGCTGGCATTCAACAAGCATCTTGAGAGTAAAAAGAATAATAGAACAAAACCTCATTGTGGCATGTGGTAAGATAAACAGAAGTGGCTAGTTGGTGTTTTGGAACGCTGAACAGTAGACGAATTCTGGAGATAAGTTACTTACCGCGGTGTGGTATTCGCCCTCCTCCTTTCTTGCTTGCCAGACGGGGTGCACCCAGAATTTCCTCTTTTGCTTCTTCTTTTCTTCGAAGTCCCTCATATTCATCAGCGATAATATTTTTTTCAACAGTAGGCGCACTATCCCCATTGCAACCTACAATAATCTGGGCAGCTGCGCGTTCTCCCTCGTAATAGCGGATTACTGTTTTCAACAGAGGCGGGTTTCCAGAGTGCTATTCAGCAACAAGTGCCACAAGTAACTCACAGAACGAAGCTGAAAACTCTTAATCCTGCTTGCTCGCGTCTGCTCTCCGTGCTACGCGTATACCGCTATGGAGGAAAGAAAGAACTTCGTACCACGGATTTTCACGCACAGTGTAGCCAAACTGAACACTCTCTGCTGAAACGGCAAAAAAGTACTTACACTTTGCTAAGCGTACCTAAAAATATTTATAGCGACAATAGTAGAGTGTTTATTGAGTATTTTGGCGATTAGGAGCGGAGCAAACGGCATATAAATGTTGTTCTTGCATTTCGTGGTGACTGAAACATTGTTGTCTTTTCTGGCCACAATGAGGGGGCAGCCGCTGCTTGTTCGCTTCACGTAGCTGGCCCCTTAGCGTCACACCGCGGCGGTTTTTACTGCCGTGCGATAATCGTTAGAAAAAAACGCCCATGTATTCCGGCCTTTAGAGTGCGCACAGGCGCGTGAGATATCTGCGGACCCACCTTAGAGCACTTTCGCGCTATATGTTATTCTGGCACAAAAGGACGCTGGCAAACCTGACCAGGCATTCTGGCTTGAGAAGTACAGGCGGAGAGACCCGATGTGCATTCCTGAAAGCCTGGAATGGGCTTTCGCTGCACCTAATTATTCTCCAGCAACTTGTCAGCGCGATGACCAAGGAAACGTTTCGTAAGCAAAGCATAATTACCACCTTATCCAGAACGAGCACGTGAGAACGGTACGCGGTATGCATGCCAATATTGACCGCTGCTGTTTGCACTCTGTGCTCTACCGGATACAAAAGATCATAGCATTTTCAATTTACTCCCAGTAGATGCGTCTCTGGGGCCGCACTGGCACTCTCTCAATGCTCTCGCTTGTGCGGTAGCTGAGCGGGTCACCTCGCACGACTGTGTACTCCATTCTGCTCACCTGTTTCAAGCGGAGATACGTCTTTTATACGTGACTTAGTGGATTCAATCAAACACCAAAAGAAAAATATCTTTGGCGGTTATATTTACTTGCTCATTGGGCGATCTGCGAAAATTTGAAAGTGGTAGTCTTAGTTTGCAGAGCGAGAACCCTTTTATCACGATGGCATGGACAATTCTGAGGCAGATATCAGGAGCAGCGCTCATAACTTCTACGCACAATTCCATGCGCCTTTTTATCCCACGTTTTCGCCGTGTGTTGCAGTCTCAATAAAAGGACCTCTATGAAACCACTGTTAAGAAATTAGAACACAAGTACTGGTTGTTGTACCACGAATGCCCCATATGGAAGACACCCGTCCACAGCACCCCACGTTGTTATATCAACATCGCAATGCCTCCGTAACGATTTCCCAGTGCCACAATCCTCGAATGTCCAAAGCCCTGCATCAGAATCTCCGTGCAAGAAGCACCTGATACTCTCATTCTATAATAATAGAGTAGAACGTTGAGCTAGCTGGTCTAACATGTCGGGTTGAGATCAATATAGTTGCCAGTGCACCGTTTTCCTTGTCTGTGTGTGCCTCTTCTGTTTTGTTGCCTGCTCTGCGGCCTTCTTCCAAGATGTCATTCTATAAATCTTCAGCCGATAGTCCTGCAAATCAAGAAAACACACACGCACTAGAAATAGTATGAGAGAGAAAGAGCGTGCAATGGCAGAATTTTTTCTATACACGAATGCCTATTCTGATTTTTGCTCCTGTCCCATAGTGCAGCGACCAATGAGGACTTAATTATGTACACCCAAACTATTTTTGCTTATTATTACTGTTACGGACTCTGTTCGCGTATCGGAGACGTACGTATTACTAGAGACGTGTCGCTTATGTGCACCCACTTACCCTCACCCGCGTCACTGCGTGTGGGCATGAGGCGTCCAGGGCACGTCCTTATAACTACTGCCACAACATACAGCTCAATTATCGATTTTTTATTGATGTTTTAGTGCTCATTCGGCAGTCATTACCTGCGAGGAAGGGGGGAGGGGGGTGCTCATTGTTTTGTTTATTTCGCTAACTTTCCATAAAGCATACTAAAGAAAGTCATGCAAACCGTGTTCTGCCGAAAACTGGAGAAGACTTTTGCTTTTAGAGTACCCCGTGCTGCTCTACAATTTGCAAAATATTTTCTGCGGTGGCTATGCTTCGCGGTAAAGCTCGTGTCGCATTTCAACACACTCTCGCGCTGTGCAGCAAACATCGTCATCTTCGTCATCGGGCCCAGACAAACTATCCCAAGTGCTCCTCACGTGTCAATAGTTGCTTCGTCGTCGTTGCGGCTAAGCGCTGAGGCCACGCGGTGCTATAGGCACTTGGTATTATGAAAAAATGGACGCCGAACCAGCTTTCGGGTCCTGTGCATCTATGGATCACCATGGATGCCGCAGTGTTTCCGACCAATCCATGCGACAGAACACTTCACGAAACGGAATTGGCTAGGAAGAGGGCGAGACATCATGCACGTATAAAATAAATGGGAAAATAAGCCAATCTTTCTTTTTTTTGCATCTGTTCTTTCTTTCTTTTTTTTGCATCTGTTATTTTCATCTTTCTTTCTTTCTTTTTTTCATCTGTTCTTTTCATCTTTCTTTCTTTCTTTCTTTCTTTCTTTCTTTCTTTCTTTCTTTCTTTCTTTCTTTCTTTCTTTCTTTCTTTCTTTCTTTCTTTCTTTCTTTTTTTCATCTGTTCTTTTCATCTTTCTTTCTTTCTTTCTTTCCTTCTTAGGCATTTGCAGTCGTCCTTTTGCAGTCGATTTGCTTGTAGCGGCTGCGAAGCTGCATTCAAAACAGTGCTATCCGAGAGGACAGTTACAGGCGCAAGTGTGCCACTGAAAGCTCTAGGGAACAGCACGCACCAACAAAGATGTGAAGGAGGCAACCACTCGATATCACTGGCCGAAACTATTTCTTGTTACCCACTGTCGTATTCATTTTTCGACCAATATTTGAGATTCGCATGTCTTCATTTTGATAAATTTGCACATTTGTCGCCAACCGAAAAGCACGCCCGAGACGTAAATTTGCCGAAAGATTCTGCCATTCTGTTTGGTTTTTGCTAGCCGTGTCACTTGCTATCCGAGCCCGATAGCGAAATATGAATGCGTGAGAGAGAAAGTACAGGGCCAGAAGTATATTCAGAAAAGCACAAAACGGCGCCAAGCTCTCCAGCGATTGCTCGTGAAGGTTAGCGGCTTAGCACTGCAGGCTAGCGTCCACTGTTCGCACACAATGCAAGGGTGCAAAGGGTGATGCGGTGACTGTTCAGGATCTTCATGCGCGAGAATAGCCCCCGCATAAACCACAGTGTATGCGCGCAAAACACGTGCCCTCAGCGTGCGTGTCATGTCTTATCACCTAAAAGAACTTTCACTCGGCGGTCCTTCCCTAATGGACTGTTTGTGTTTTCACTTTTGAGTGGATGGTCTTCTTGTGCTAAGAACCAGTGGTATCTCGGGCTTTTCGCACCACGTCCTCGATCGAGTGGGGCTTCCAGGTATTCATTCATTCCTTTCACTGCACTGACACTCTGCTTTCCTCAAGATCATGAATTTTAGCCTCTGCATCATGTGAAAGAGTTGTCAAATTTCTTCCTCTGTGGAGTGTTTGAAACCGGATCTGCTGTGGAAAGAAGTTTCGACAGGCAATTAATTTTTGAAATTGTGTTCAGGGTTTCCATCACCACCGCGAGCCCCCTTCGCAAACTTTTTGGAGGCCCTGCACTCAACCACTGCTTGGAAAATGAATTTGTGCGCATTTTCTCCGTTACCCGTCCTGTCAAACATACTCTTCTTGGCGGTCGCAAAACAGTTGCGCTACTGCAATAATGTCAATTGTAGCTTTTACATAGGGGGAGGGAGTTCGTTTTCCAAGGCTTGTTTTCCAACCAAAAGGTGTTGTTCCCAGACGCCACTCTCGTAGTCTTTGTTGAAACGAAAAGTGGCAGAAACCTTTCAATGGCGCAATCATGCTGGCGATTCGCGAAGGTGAGATAGGGAGGGAGCGCGACGAATGGGCCGAAACTAGTCACACAGGAGCAGCAAGGCACTGGACAATCTCCACCCCTTACATCCTCTGTTTTACATATGAAGGAGTGGTATTCAACCATTGTACCTTTGTGACATGTCTCCCTGAGACATCTTGAAGTCAACTTCACATTCGAGAGTTTACCTAGAAAGGGAAGTTTGCCTCTGCTCACTTCTTCAAATAATGAGAGTGCGAGTGCTGACCATGCTAGCGAGAAGTGCACAAATATACCGGGCCCAGGAAGCTCTGGTGCTCCGGACTGCAGCATTGTTACATGAATTGGAGAGGAAGAGCGAGTTTTCTCTGCGTTTTCGTCCTTCCTTTTGTTGTTTCTGATTGGGAAGGAAAAATGTCTAGAAGAGAGCTGTTGCAACTTGTCTTGGAAAGGTGGAATTTGACAAAGGAAAGGTGTTTTCAGTGCTTCCCTGCACTACCAAATACCTCCGCGATCCCCCCCCCCCCCCTCCTCCTCAAATGGGCAAACTAGTACACATACCAGTGAGGGGCGGAGCAACTTCACTCTGCACCATGGCGCCCGCGGTAAGTACATTTATCTTCATCGACATTTTCCGTCAGCTCCTTGCGGTTGAAACCAGGTTACAAATTCTCAGTCTTTTTTTAATTTTCTGATGCAGATGTTTCAAAACAATCCCGCTTCGCTACACCATCACCAATTAATTGGTGATAGTATGCTTATGCGTTTAGCGGAGCGGGTTTCTGGACTGAGGCGCAGAAACATCGGTAAGAATACTGTTTACTTCTTCAATGTGTGTTGTGTTGTGTTGTGTTGGGTTTTATGGCGCATAAGCAACTAAGGCTATCATGCGCCAAGAGCGAGGTTAATGTATGTTCTGGTTGCAAAAGAGGAAATGGATATGTTTAATCTATAGTTTATTTAAAAAGCTTCCTTCTTCTAGGAAACTGAGAACAGATGCTAGGTTTACAAGTGCTCTTTCTCCTAAAAGCAAGGTGGGATGGAATGGGATGGTATGATTGTAAAATATAGTAAAATGTTTTCTCCGTAGTGCCTCAAGTTTTGAGCATGTAATTAGAATGTGGTTTACAGTGAGTATCTCGTCGCATTCTTCACAGGTCGGTTTGTTATGTTTCATTAGCAGAAAGTTATGTGTTAGATGTGTATGTGCAATACGAAGACGGCATACTATCACTTCCATAAAACGTTGTTGATGTGTGCTCGATTGCCATTCTCCTAGTACAGGCTTTATGAGACGCAACTTATTATTTTCTTGGTTGTTCCATCTGGACTGCCATTTATTCATCTGTTTATGTTTTATTAATTTCAAGCAATCACTATGTGGTATGTTTACTTTCTGAATCAATTTATTGTGGGCAAGTGCAGCACTTTTGTCTGCTCTTTCATTGCCGTCAATACCTACGTGACTAGGGACCCAACAGAACACTATGTTATGTCCTCGTGTCGTGATCATTTTTACATTACGTATTATGTCACCGATTAGAGGCATGGCAGCATTTCTGTGATTTAAAGCCATCAGTACACTCAACGAATCGGTGTAGATGACACTGTTCCCAATGCCTTCATTCATTATTTTTTCTACAGCTGTCAGGATAGCATAGGATTCAGCTGTAAAGATTGATGCGCACTGAGGAAGCCTAATTATTTGTTCCCAGTTCTCTTCAACTACGGCACAGCCAACATAAGTAGAAGTTTTTGATCCATCTGTATAAAACTCTGTATAATTACTGTACTTTTCTTTTATTGTGCGAAATTCTTGTATTATATGTTCTTTAGGAGTTTGGCTTTTGTTGAAGTGTGTTAGAGTGAGATCACAGACATTTGGAAGTTTGTACCATGGGGGTAGGGGGCTGTTTTTTGGTGCAGTGTCGGGCAAGGTGTCCAGAATTTCTAACTCACTGCAAATGTTTTCGAAACGCATTATCAGTGGCCTCGTCGCTTGTGGTTTATTTGTGAAAATTACTCGTGAGCGGCATGTTGAGACTATTGGATAGCAGAGGTGTTTTTTCTGTGACCTTATTCTAAGGACATAAGCACATGTAAGTGAAGCCCTTCTATCTTTCAGCGGAGGCTCATTCGTCTCTGCATACAGACTATCAACAGGGGATGTTCTGTAAGCGCCACAAGAAAGGCGTAAACCTAAGTTATGTACCGGGTCCAATTTCCTTAGGTATGATGGTCTAGCTGACCCGTAGACTATGGACCCGTAGTCCAAGCTAGACCGCACAACAGATCGATATATATGTAGAAGACACGCCCTATCAGACCCCCAGTGTTTCCGAGAGAGAACCTTCAGTATGTTTAGAGATTTTATGGCTTTCCTCTTTAGGATGTTTATGTGAGGCAGGAATGTTAGTTTTCTGTCGAACGTTACACCCAAAAATTTATGTTCGCTCTTTACTGGCAACTCAATCCCATTTAAGTGTAACTTGGGATTGATCTGTATACCTCGTTTCAGCGAGAACATTACTGCCACGGTTTTCTGTGGGGAAAATTTGAACCCATTTTTAAAAGCCCATGAGTCTAGTTTATTTAGTGTTAATTGTACTTGTCTTTCACAAATTGATATGTTTGAGGACGTGCAGGCTATTTGAAGGTCGTCGACATACAGCGAGAACATAATGGATTTTGGGATTACCTTGCTAATAGAATTCATTTTTACAATAAACAAAGTTGTACTTAAAATGCACCCCTGAGGTACCCCATTCTCTTGAATAAAGTTCCTCGAGAAGGTGGTACCGAGACGTACTTGAAATGAACGACCTGATAGAAAGTCCTTCAGAACATTTAGCATCCGGCCTCGGATGCCCAAATCTGCTATATCGCGTAGGATCCCGAACCTCCAAGTCGTATCGTATGCCTTTTCCATGTCAAAGAAAACGGCAAGGCAATTTTGTTTATGTATGAACGCTTCCCTGACAGTATTTTCAAGACGCACTAAGTGGTCGGTCGTTGCACACCCTTTTTTAAAACCACACTGATGAACATTAAGAAGTTTATGAGATTCTAAGATGAAAGTTAGTCGGATGTTTAAAACACTTTCAAAACATTTTGCTAAACAGCTGGTCAGAGCTATGGGTCTGTAACTGCCCGCAGAGGTCGGCGGCTTTCCTGGTTTCAGAAACGGAACAATAACGGCTTGTTTCCAAGCCTCCGGGAGTTTACCCAGAGTCCAAATTTTGTTAAAGAATTTCACAAGTGCCTCTACAGAGGATTCGGATAAATGAGCCAGCATTTCGTAATGAATTTCGTCAGGACCAGGCGCAGTCTGTTTTCCAGCAGCAAGGACGTTCTTTACTTCTTGGAGTGTAATAAAACTATTATATGATTCATTTCTGCCACCACTTGTTGGGAGTTTTTGTTTCTCAGCTATGTTTTTGTATTTTAGGAATGTTTCTGTGTAGTGTGACGAACTTGAAACGTGTGCGAAATGTTCGCCTAGTATATTGGCCTGTTCTTCTATGCTAGTCTGAACACCAGGGGCTGTGAGGATGGGAATTGTAAACGGCGAAAAATTTCCACTGAGTTTACGAACTTGTTCCCACATTTTTTTAGACGTCATTGAGCTGTTTATTGACGTGACATACTTCTGCCAGGATTCTTTTTCAGAGGTGCGACGGATGTATCGAGCTTTAGCTTTCGCCTTTTTAAAAGCTGTAAGATTTTCGTGTGTAGGGTACCTTCGGAAAACACCCCATGCTTTATTTTGTCGCTTTTTGGCCTCTTTACATTCCCGAGACCACCACGTCTTGTGTTTTTGTCGCACCACACCTAAGGACTGTGGAATGGCGAGGTGAGCGGCAGTGATAATGCAAGTCGTGAACAGCTCATTTATTCTGTCGACACTAAGGGCATCTGTAAAAACTGCTCCTAGATTCGCCTCTACTTTAAAAAGCTCCCAATCTGCTAAGTGAAGTTTCCACCGTTTCGGTTTGGTCGGCATGAGTGATGGTGAGGATGATAATCTGATTATTGCTGGCAGGTGGTCGCTACTATACGGGTTGTTCAGAACATCCCATTTAAAATCATTAAAAAGGGAAGGTGAACTAAAAGCCAAATCTAAAAAACTCATTTTTCCTGTCCTTGGTGAACAGTACGTGGGCTCACAGGAGTTCAATAAGCAAATGTCTGAACTAAGAATAAAATCCTCGATAAGCTGTCCACGTGTATCACTTTTTTCACTTCCCCACAAAGGAGAGTGTGCATTAAAATCTCCTACTACTAGGTAGGGCTCTGGTAGCTGGCAAAAAAGGTTTTCTAGATCATGGAGTGTTATTTTAAGATTTGGTTGAATATAGACAGAACACACCGTAAGAGTTTTAAAGGCAATTATTCTGGCTGCTACAGCTTCTAAGGGAGTGTTTAATTTCAGTTCTTGAGCTGGAACTCCACTTTGCAATATGATGGCCGCACCACCCGAAAGCCTGCTTGCTTGCTCTCGATCTCGACGGAAGACTTGATATTTTTTCAGTATATTCGAGTGCATGCAACCTAAATTTGTTTCCTGTACGCACAGTGCAACTGGCGAGACTGTATCTAGAATGTCTTTTATGTCATTAATATTCTTTAGAAGTCCCCTACAGTTCCACTGTACCAGGAATGCCATCTTTTTTTGTTGAAAGCTTGGAGATTAAGTTAAGTTTTTTCCAGGGCCCGTGATTCGGGCCTTGTCTGTTTTTGTTCGTTCCAAGGAGCTCCGCCGTCTCTGTGACGAAGACGGCAAAGAGCTGTCCTGGCCTATGTCCATTACCTCGTCTGAGGTGCTGGACGAACGTGCCAGAGGCACGTGTTCCTTATTTTTAGACCTTGCCTCGTGGGCAGAGGTCTTGTGGCCCGCCGACCCTGAGGGACGCGTAGCCTGTTTTGGGGGTGGTGGAGGAGCGGGAGCTGCTTCCACCAGGGCAGGGGATGGCACTACCTCAGCCTCGTTTGAGGTCTGGGTAGGTGCCGAAGGCCGTTGTGGTGCCCCGCCCTGTCGCACCACATCGGCGAGATTTGGTTTCGCTGTGAACTGAAAAGTGTTCTTGGTTTTGTTGTACTGGGTACGTGCCTCTTTGTATGTGATGTTCTTTGTTGTTTTTAGTGTTATGATCTGCTTTTCTTCTTTCCATTTTTGGCAGGATCGAGAGTATGCGGGGTGATCCCCCTCACAGTTTGCACAGCGTGGGTCTGCGGTGCAGTTATCAGAGTTGTGGTCGTTCGCAGCACATTTCGCACAAGTTCTGCGGCCACGGCAACTTTGCGAACCATGGCCGTATTTCTGGCAGTTGAAGCATCTCCTCGGATTTGGGATGTACGGTCGGACGTTTATTTTGATGTATCCAACTTCAATTGACTCTGGGAGGGTGCAGCTATTGAAAGTCAGAACCAGATGTTTTGTAGGGATCTCCTTGTTATCCTTTCGGATTTTTATTCTGTGAACCGCTATGACGTTTAGGTCTGCTAGTCCTTCTGCCATTTCATCTTCAGTGAGAGCAATGAAGTCTATCTCAGATATTACTCCTTTTACAATGTTCAAGGATCGGTGGGGAGTGATGACGACGGGGATGTCCCCAATCGACACAATGTTTTTCAGGTTGGAGGACTGGCCCTTAGTTTGTACTTCTAGCAAGAGGTCACCATTTGCAAGTTTTGATACTTTGTATCCAGGGCCCAGGTCTTTAGTGAGACACTTTGACACTATGAAAGGGGATATTTTTCGAGCGGGTTTTTCTAGCTCCTCGCTATGTATGACATGGAACTTTGGGAAAGTCTCTTTTGTTTTCACAAAGAAATGGCTTGTAGCATCGGTCCGCCCTCGTTTGCTTGGAGGGCGATCATTTGTTTGGGAGAAAGAATCCATGAAAGGGTTTGTGTTTTCGGTAGTTGTGCCTGCCACCCACCATGGAGCCCAACGAGGGGACGGGACAGGAACTTGCAAGAAGTCCTGCCCACACCAGCAGTACACCGCCACTATAACCAAATATGGGCAACTCAGGGTAGCTACTTCACACAAGGTTAACCCTCGCCGCCAAGAAAAAAGGAAAAACAAGAAATGAGGAGGAGACAGGACAGTGCTGAGAAAAGAGATAGGAAAGTGAAAGATGAAGTGGAGGACAGGAAAAGGCGACTGCCGATTTCCCCCGGGTGGGTCAGCCCGGAGGTGCCGTCTGTGGGAAGCGTGGGCCAAAGTGGTGTGTTGCCTCCGCCGAGGGGCCTTAAAGGTCCAAACACTCGGCATCGGCTCAACCACCAGGATCCCCTTTTCCCCAGACACGACGATGCCACGCACGGCTAAGCGTGGGTGCTCGGGGTCCATGGTGTCGCACAAAACACACAAACACCTGCTTTAACAGGTGCCCCCTGCGGGGTCTTCAATGTGCAGTAGTGGAAATTATGGTTATTATCTACGTACCTAACCTGCATTGTCTTTTCAACACTTTCACCGCACAGAAAGCCCTACTCTTATTCCGGTCGCCAAGGCAGATCAGATATTGAATCGGCTGCGCAGGGTGGCCACAGTAAAGCCCGGGACACAGTAAGGTCGGGACTAACGACCTTACCAGGGTATGCTTTTGTGGATGAGTAACATTTGTGCATGCGTTTTCATATTTGTGTTTATTTACTTGCAGGCGAGGACCATGGGTGATGGCGAAAGGCTTGTTGCCACCCTGGCACATATTGTGGAGTGGCTGCGTGGGCGCTGTACGGCCGTCGTGTTGTTGACGTTGCCGCCAGTCGCCCGCGCAGCCCGCAATGCCATGCACTGGCGAATTCTGAATTTTGTAAACCAGTGGATCCTTGAGCAAAGCACAGGTAAGCTCGAGTTCATGAGCGTTTAATCCAGCAAATGTTAATGATCGCTTTTATTCCTTCGCAGGCAGCGTGCTGGCGTTGCAAATTCATCGCCTGTTTGTGCGCGGCAAGCGGCGCGTGAAATATTGCTTTTTTGAGAGGAAGAGCTTATATAGCGTGCTGTTGGGCGAGTAATTGGTTCAACATTCTTCAAGCAACTTCGGCCAAGCGATAAACACGAAAAGAAAGGTTCGCCTTATGCACAACTCGCGAGAACACATGCCATATTATTGCCGTTCTTGCGTTGAACCGATGAAATGTCAGCTCCTGAGCTGATAACGAAACTGAGCTAGGGACTACTAATGCAGGAGTCGCCACGCTTTCCAATTTGCACAGCAATTTTTTTGTTGTTTGGCTTTCCGCACGTTTCAAAAAGTATGCACATGTTGTTGAAGTCAAGTTGTTGTCCATGTCCTTTGCGGTGTTCTGATTTATAATAACCTTTTAATTTTTCAGGAGGATCGGCGCAGACCGTCCAACAGGCGGCGTGCATTGGAGCACGAAAGAGACAGACGCCGTTGTTGACGTCCTTGTAACAATAATAACTAAATAAATTGTTTGATGCACTGATGTCTCACGCCGTAGTCCCTAAGCAAGCAGAGCTGTCATCCTGTGGGAGTGATTTCCGTGCAACGCTTGACATGCTACATTCGTGTTCTGTGTTCACATGCGTGCGTAGTGCTCTCCGACTGCCGCGGTTGACCAGATTCGGAAAATGATGATGATGATGGATTTTAATGGCGCAAGGGCTACTCAGGCCAAAGAGCTCCAGACTCAAGGTTTTATATAATGGAATAGTTGTGATTTTTCATGAAGGAATAAAAAACAGTGGTGTATAGGGCCTAAAAATGTATTCGCTCTGTAAAATTGCTAAAAACAATGGTGTATAGGGCCTAAAATTCATTTGCGATATATAATGGATGTGCAATGTATAAGTAGATGTTTTAAAGGATCTCATCCGTCCTCTCAAGGAGGAGCGGGCTGAGACCCACGTCGATAAGAAATTTCATGTAAAAAGCCTACTTGTGATAAAAATTTAAGCACCTGTTTTAAAGGAAACATTGGGTTGTCGCCAATAAAAATGGATGGTGTGCAGGTATTTGATGAGTGAACAAGGAGGGAAAATGACGTCTTCTTTCTTGCTCCAGGTTGTACACATATTATTAAAACATGAATGACAGTGAGCCGATCACCACATTTCGAGCAGTGGGGTGCAGGAGAGTTGGTTAAAAGATATGTGTGGGTTATGTATGTGTGACCAATTCTCAGTTGTTTTTCTGTGGTGTATCTGCCTGTCCTTGGCTTTATTGTGTGTAGTTTATTTTCTGATGTTGCGTCCCATTCCTCTTGCCATTGTTGTCGAATCATGTTTTTTATGAGTGGTTTGAGGTCATGATAAGTTATCTTCAATGTCTGTGCCATTTCGAAGGGCAGCTGACGCAGCTAGCCTATCAGCTGCCTCATTACCCGGTATACAGCGGTGGCCTGGCATTCAACACAGTGTAATTTTAATTTCTAGTTCATGGGCAAACACAAGGCTGTTATAAAGAGAGTTCAGGACTGGGTTCTTAGTATGCCATTTCCAAAAGGATAGGGACGTTAAAACACTGAGGGAGTCTGTGTAGATGATCGACGTCTGTATTTTATTTTCTATAATGTGTCTCACAGCTAAAAGGATACCATGGCATCCAGCGGTAAATATACTAGTATGTCTGTTCAGTGTTTTTGACTGTGAAAACTGTGGTCCATGTGCTGCACAGGAGACTTGAGCAGACTTCGAAGCATCGGTGTAATATTCATCACAAGTGTACCTCTCCTGAAGTGACATGAAGTGCTGCTGTATGGCAATAGGGGATGCATGTTTGCCCACTTCAAGAAACGACAGGTCACAATTAACACCGTGTATTTTCCAAGGAGCAATTAGGTCTTTTATGGAAGTTGTATGAAGACTGGTAACCGAAACATTCAGATATTCAATATGCGTGGCAACTCTGATTGGATATGGTGGTGTTAGAGATGGTTTTTCTTTTTAGAAAAGTGCTGTGCCAGTTTTGTCAAGCAGGAGCCGACGACATGGATGGTCCAGTTGGCATAGTACCTTCATAGCATAAGTTAGAGAAGTAAATTGTCTCCTTCGTTGCAGTGACCATCGGTTCGCCTTGACATAGAGGCTAGCAATTGGGCTAGTTCGGAAAGCGCCCGTAGCGAGGCGAAGGCCGAGGTGGTGCACGGGATCGAGCAATTTTAGCGCAGAGGATGATGCTGACCCATAAAACATCGAGCAATAGTCAATGCGTGATAGAACTACACTATTCAGAAGGTTCAGAAGGCAGTCGCGGTCTGTTCCCCATGACCGGTGAGAGAGAATTTTTAGCAAATTCATTGCTTTGAGACACTTAAGTCGCAACTGTTTTATGTGGGGAATGAAGGAAAGTTTTTCGTCAACAACTACGATTGTTTCAGTGCATGCTGCTAATCGGGGCCGACTTTCGCAACGAAGCGGGTAATTCGTCCACTACACTTGGACTGCTAGTTGTTACAGGTCGCTTACTTCCAGAGCGCTGACACTTGTCACGCCGAATTGCGTTGATTTTGCAGCCCGCGGAAACGTGTTTTAATTTGTATAGTAGCAGTGAGTGTACCGTTGATTCAGGGCCACATTTTGAGCTTTCGAATGGAAGCGCCACGCATGGAAGTGCATGTGTGCCGCATTATTGATCTAATATTTAGAGGAAACCTCTAAGGTGGAGTAGATTTATAACACTTTCACTTTGCGTCCTGCATTTCTCGTAAAAACAAAAAAAATGGCATTACGAAAACGACATAATATTCACTGCATGTTGCTTCATGCAATGTTATTCACTGCTCACCATATATGTTTTGTGTGTGTGTGTATGTGTGCAGGAGCTTGTAGAAGAACTACATGATTATACAAGCAATATCTTCATATACAAGATAATTCCTCGTGGGGATGCACTTGGCCATCAGAGGAAGGCTGACCGCCTCCATCTCAACAGCCCCGCAGGGGGCACCTGTTAAAGCAGGTGTTTGTGTGTTTTGTGCGACACCACGGACCCCAGCACCCACGCTTAGCCCTGCGTGGCATCGCGTGTCCGGGGAAAAGGGGATCCTGGTGGTTGAGCCGATGCCGAGTGTTCGGACCTTTAAGGCCCCTCCGCGGAGGCAACACACCACTTTGGCCCCAGCTTCACGTAGACGGCACCTCCGGGCTGACCCACCCGGGGGAAATCGGCAGTCGCCTTTTCCTGTTCACCCCTCCATCTTTCACTTTCCTATTTTCTTTCTTAGAACTGTCCTGTCCTCTCTTACCTTCTTCATTTCTTCCTACTTCCAAGCGGCGAGGGTTAACCTTGTGTGGCTAGCTACCCTGAGTTACGCCATATTGGGTTATAGTTACGGTGTACAGCTGGCGTGGGCAGGAATTGACAATTTCTGTCCCGTCCCCTCGTTGGGCTCCATGGTGGGTGGCTGGCACTGCAGCCGAACAATATACTTTTTTATGGCATCTAAACTCCTTAACCCCGATCGTCCTCCTTCTAAAAGGGGGCGCACCGAGACCACCATGTTCTTCTCAAAGAACATAAACAACTTTCCTCATTTCCACGTGGGCCACAGTGACCACGAGGAAATCACTGCACGACTTGTGTCCCCATTTGTTTGTTCTCGAACGTTGACGGAGGCCATTGGCCAGGGCTATAAGATAAAGAAACTTGGAAACGGTGACCTGCTACTAATTAATATACAATCATCAGTATCAGAAGCTCAGTGCAGTCGAATCATTTGGAGAAATACCGGTACAGATTAGCCCGCACCGATCACTAAACACTACCCGAGGAGTCATCTCTGATGATGACCTTAGGTACGTGAGTGAACAAGAACTTCTTGAAGGCCTGAAGGAACAAAATGTCACAGATGTTTACCGGATAAAGATCAGACGAGATAACAAAGAGAGAGAAACAAAGCACATTGTACTCACCTTTGCTGCAAGCACTCTCCCAGAATCTGTCGAAGTAGGCTACACAAAGATAAAGCTGAGGCCCTACATCCCTAACCCACGCCGTTGCTTCAAATGTCAGAAATATGGCCATGGCTCTCAGAGTTGCCGTGGCCAACTCACATGTGCAGTGTGCCTCGCACGAACACTCTGCAGACAACTGCGAAGAACAGCCGCTTCTCTGCTCATACTGTGAAGGTGACCACCCAGCTTATTCACGCTCATGCCCGTACTGGAAAAAAGAAAAAGAAATAATTACATTGAAAGTCACCGAAAACATATCTTACGGAGAGGCACGAAAGCGGCTTTCTCTTCCTCAAAAGCCACACTACTCCGTTGTGACGCAGCAGGGCGCGGCATCACAGCGGTCGTCAGCACCTGCCCAGGAAGCAAACAGTTCTTCCAGGGCAGCGCCACCTGCGCCCTCGGTGGAGTCAGCTAGCGCTACTCCACCACCACCCGCAAAGCTGGCTGCGCGGACCCCCAGGTCAGCCGGCCCAAAGGCCTCGACCCATGAGTCGAGGCCTAAAACTGACAATCCTGTGCTTTCTGCACAGTCGTCTACCGCATCTGAAGATGCGATGGACACAACTTCTGCACCCCAGCTGCCTAGGCGGCAAAGCTCATTGGAGCGAAAAAGAAGGGGAAAAGTCCCAATAACAGGTCCCAAGGACCTACAAACCTAAGTTTAAACTTGTCCCCTAAATATCTTTTAATTATGGCGCTCCTCATTTATTGGAACTGCCGAGGACTCTTAAAAAATTTAGAGGATATATATGAAATTCTTGTGGACTATCAACCAAACATACTTTGTCTGCAAGAAACCCATTTAAAACCAGGAGACTCAAATTTCCTTAATCAATATAATGTATTCAGGAACGACAGGAAAGGCAGCCCTCACTCCTCTGGTGGCGTTGCCATTGTAACACAAAAATCAATTCCCTCTCGAAACATTTCACTCAGCACATACTTAGAGGCAGTGGCAATCAGAAGCTTAGTTTATGGTAAAATAACAATGGTATGTTCCCTGTATATTGCTCCAACTTATAAGCTAAGCAGCGAAAGTTTTGAAAAATTGATTGATCAACTTCCGGAACCTTGGTTGCTGGTCGGAGAATAATGCTCACCACCCATTATGGGGATGTACAAGAACGGACTCCCGAGGTGTTCTAATCGAAAAATTCTTATTGTCCTCGGGATCATGCTTACTAAACACAAAACAGCCAACTTACTACAATATAGCACATAACTCTTACACATCCATAGATCTAGCCATTGGCTCCTCGATGTTCCTGGCAGCTATAGAGTGGACTGTCATTAACAATCTATACGGAAGTGACCATTTTCCGATCTTAATAAAATATACTGGAAACGGAAATGAAAATGTGTCGAATCCCAGAAAATTCAAAGAAAATGCAGTCAACTGGAAGATGTTCAGGGAACACTCATCACTGCCTTGTTCATCCATTAGTGGTCTAGCCTGGCGCAGTGTCGCCAACCTGATGTACCCGGCGCTCGTCCGCGCGCCGAAAACGTCGGAGTATAAAGGCCCGACTCCAAACACACACGCGTCATGCGCTGCCGCGCGCCGACGTCGCACGCGTCAGCCAAACTCAGTCTGTGCATGCGCGCGGGCCCTGACAGGAGCGACGACGCTCCGATCTGTTCTTGCCAGATATTTGGCGCGCGCGACGCACGCGTCGTTTCCGGCGCCCAGGCGTCATGACCGGCGTAGACCAATCGGACAACGCACTGGTAGTTCCACATCCGGAATGAGGCTTCGAGCGGCCTTAATGCACATACTGCTTTTTTCCTCGTCAACTAGGAAACAGCGGGATGGAGATCGTGTGGGCTAGTAAAGAAGTCGATAATGAGTTGTTAATTGCAGAGATGGAAAGGAGGCCAGCATTGTGGCTGGCGAGCCACCGGCTGCATAAAAACAAATCGGTCAAAAGAGCTCTCTGGGAAGAAATACTGGGAGTAATTCTTCCGTGAGCACCACGAGTAGGTAAGCCAAGCTGACATTTATGACATTCATGTGCATAAAGAATAATTTGTCACTGTGTTTCAATCACGCAGAAGGAATAAACTTCCTCCAGAGGCGGTGGAAGTCGCTCCGCGATAAATTTCACCGATGGAGATCTTGTGGGCTAGTAAAGAAGTCGAGAATGAGTTGTTAATTGCAGAGATGGAAAGGAGGCCATCATTGTGGCTGGCGAGCCACCGGCTGCATAAAAACAAATCGGTCAAAAGAGCTCTCTGGGAAGAAATACTGGGAGTAATTCTTCCGTGAGCACCACGAGTAGGTAAGCCAAGCTGACATTTATGACATTCATGTGCATAAAGAATAATTTGTCACTGTGTTTCAATCACCGAGAAGGAATAAACTTCCTCCAGAGGCGGTGGAAGTCGCTCCGCGATAAATTTCACCGATGGAGATCTTGTGGGCTAGTAAAGAAGTCGAGAATGAGTTGTTAATTGCAGAGATGGAAAGGAGGCCATCATTGTGGCTGGCGAGCCACCGGCTGCATAAAAACAAATCGGTCAAAAGAGCTCTCTGGGAAGAAATACTGGGAGTAATTCTTCCGTGAGCACCACGAGTAGGTAAGCCAAGCTGACATTTATGACATTCATGTGCATAAAGAATAATTTGTCACTGTGTTTCAATCACGCAGAAGGAATAAACTTCCTCCAGAGGCGGTGGAAGTCGCTCCGCGATAAATTTCGCCGATGGAGATCTTGTGGGCTAGTAAAGAAGTCGATAATGAGTTCTTAATTGCAGAGATGGAAAGGAGGCCATCATTGTGGCTGGCGAGCCACCGGCTGCATAAAAACAAATCGGTCAAAAGAGCTCTCTGGGAAGAAATACTGGAAGTAATTCTTCCGGGAGCACCACGAGTAGGTAAGCCAAGCTGACAATTATGACATTCATGTGCATAAAGAATAATTTGTCACTGTGTTTCAATCACGAAGAAGGAATAAACTTCCTCCAGAGGCGGTGGAAGTCGCTCCGCGATAAATTTCGCCGATGGAGATCTTGTGGGCTAGTAAACAAGTCGAGAATGAGTTGTTAATCCGCCTTTTGCGCGAGTTTTCTGCGCATGCGCGAAGCCCCAGCGGCGACTGATGAAAACACATTGAGAGGCGTCGACGGCGCTTCTCGTCGCCGCACTCATAGCCAACGCACGGGGGCTGGAGGCGCGGTACGTTCACAGCCTCGGTAAAACGATGCCAACCACCTGTGCCGCTTACGGCTGCCACTATCGAGGCGTGCCGGGATGCAAGACGCGTTTTGTTAGGTTTCCTTCGGCGAGCCGCGACCTGCAACGGCGTGAAGCTTGGATTAGGGCAACCAAGCGTCAAGACGTGAATGGGCGACCTTGGCAGCCGACTGCGTGCTCTCGACTGTGCGAAAAACACTTCGTTACAGGTATGTATGCATCTAAAGGAAATGTGCATGATGAAAAGTATCTACCGGAGTTTGCACCAAGCCTGTAACCCACCAGTGATAGCCGCAATGAGCACTTGTTCGGCGCGTCTGATGCGAAGGGGCTGGGTAGCGCAGATATCACAGGTGGCTGTGTGCGCTAGACCGTAATATTTAGCATGTTTTATCGCGACTGCCGCCTGATTAAAAAGAAGAAAAAAAGGGTGTTTGTTGTGATGCACCGCCGTTAGCGAGCCGAGTGGTTGAGCTGGTCATGAGGCTCGCGAACGGCAGTGCATTAAAACGCCGTATTTTTTTTTCTTGTTAGTGAGGTGGCAGTCACGATAAAACATGCTAAATATTACGGCCTAGCGCACACAGCCGCCTGTGATATCTAAGCTACCTAGCCATTTCACACATAAAGATAAGAAGGGACAAAATACATCGCCTTCAGGCCCCGGTGCAACTGAAGCAATCACGCACAGAAGAAATCCTCATTGCAGCTATCACTGGTGCGCTACAGCGTGGGTGAAAACTCCAGTAGGTACTTTTATCATGCCTATTTCGCTTAGATGCATACATACCTGTAGTATCTGTGTTTTTGCCGCTCGGAGCATATATGACGCACTTGACACTTGCACGACGCACAGTATTTTTTTTTTAATTAAAGGCTCGCCTTCGTGCACGCCAAAGCATCCGGACTTTGTTCCTTTAATGTACGCAATCAGATGCACTTCGTTAGGGAGCTTGATAATCGTCGTCTTCGTCCAACCGTTTGCAACGGCAAGGAAACCGCCCGGCACAATAAATGAGTCTCCTGGAGGGTTCATGCTCGTTCACTTGCAGAGTGGATCGCTCTGGACGTAGAACAGGGTTGGTTCCTGACCGAGATGCGCATCAGATATGTAGGAGATTCACATGTGTCACCAAGTTGTTAATTCCGCAGAAATCGCGGCGGAGGCAGAAATGAACGTTGGAGATCCTTTCACAACAGAATGACCATTCTCTGCGCACGGAGAACCTTTTCACCACTGCGACCACATCCGTTCTGACTCCTGAGGCCAGAAACCGGCTACAGCTCTGAATCCATTGCCAGAAAAATGCAGCGCGTTTCCTGCAGGTGTGCATTCCAGCCGGGACAATGCCCTTTTCACGGGGCGTGTATATGTGACCCTCTGCCGATCTTCGTGGATGAAATCCTATAGCTGCACGGTTGTAGATGACGCGAGGAGGAAGCGACGCCCATTGCACCATGCCGGCGCCGCGGTGACCGCATTGTGCTCGGTAACTCAAGACACCCCGCGCATATGCGCCGCTCAAAGTCACAGGAGACGATTCCACCTAGCTCTGCAGCATCAACAAACCCCTGGCTGCTTTGCCCTTTGAGATCCCTCTCTCTCTGCCCCCACGCTCTCCTGTCTGCCGAAAACCTGCACGCTGAGAGCGTCTCATTCTGTCACGTCGAACACGGCCCGCGCTACACGCTCTTACAATACGAAGATAGTATATGCGTACGTGCGTTATGAGTGGATTGTGAAAACGCTCTACCTTCCCCCATACTGCGTGAACATGATATGCTGCAATCACTGTCACTACTTTCCGCTGAGAGGCCAAAAAAGGGGGGAAGCGTTGGCGTGGCCATTTCGTATGGTGCGCTTTCGCGTCGTCTGCTACACTGCCGCTCAATGTGTTTCCCGCCCGCTCCCGCATGATGGCGCCACATCCTCGCGCAAAAGGCGGATTGCAGAGATGAAAAGGAGGCCATCTTTGTGGCTGGCGAGCCACCGGCTGCATAAAAACAAATCGGTCAAAAGAGCTCTCTGGGAAGAAATACTGGGAGTAATTCTTCCGCGAGCACCACGAGTAGGTAAGCCAAGCTGACATTTATGACATTCATGTGCATAAAGAATAATTTGTCACTGTGTTTCAATCACGCAGAAGGAATAAACTTCCTCCGGAGGCGGTGGAAGTCGCTCCGCGATAAATTTCGCCGATGGAGATCTTGTGGGCTAGTAAACAAGTCGAGAATGAGTTGTTAATTGCAGAGATGGAAAGGAGGCTATCATTGTGGCTGGCGAGCCACCGGCTGCATAAAAACAAATCGGTCAAAAGAGCTCTCTGGGAAGAAATACTGGGAGTAATTCTTCCGTGAGCACCACGAGTAGGTAAGCCAAGAGGACATTTATGACATTCATGTGCATAAAGAATAATTTGTCACTGTGTTTCAATCACGCAGAAGGAATAAACTTCCTCCAGAGGCGGTGGAAGTCGCTCCGCGATAAATTTCGCCGATGGAGATCTTGTGGGCTAGTAAAGAAGTCGAGAATGAGTTGTTAATTGCAGAGATGGAAAGGAGGCCATCATTGTGGCTGGCGAGCCACCGGCTGCATAAAAACAAATCGGTCAAAAGAGCTCTCTGGGAAGAAATACTGGGAGTAATTCTTCCGCGAGCACCACGAGTAGGTAAGCCAAGCTGACATTTATGACATTCATGTGCATAAAGAATAATTTGTCACTGTGTTTCAATCACGCAGAAGGAATAAACTTCCTCCAGAGGCGGTGGAAGTCGCTCCGCGATAAATTTCGCCGATGGAGATCTTGTGGGCTAGTAAACAAGTCGAGAATGAGTTGTTAATTGCAGAGATGGAAAGGAGGCTATCATTGTGGCTGGCGAGCCACCGGCTGCATAAAAACAAATCGGTGAAAAGAGCTCTCTGGGAAGAAATACTGGGAGTAATTCTTCCGCGAGCACCACGAGTAGGTAAGCCAAGCTGACATTTATGACATTCATGTGCATAAAGAATAATTTGTCACTGTGTTTCAATCACGCAGAAGGAATAAACTTCCTCCAGAGGCGGTGGAAGTCGCTCCGCGATAAATTTCGCCGATGGAGATCTTGTGGGCTAGTAAACAAGTCGAGAATGAGTTGTTAATTGCAGAGATGGAAAGGAGGCTATCATTGTGGCTGGCGAGCCACCGGCTGCATAAAAACAAATCGGTCAAAAGAGCTCTCTGGGAAGAAATACTGGGAGTAATTCTTCCGCGAGCACCACGAGTAGGTAAGCCAAGCTGACATTTATGACATTCATGTGCATAAAGAATAATTTGTCACTGTGTTTCAATCACGCAGAAGGAATAAACTTCCTCCAGAGGCGGTGGAAGTCGCTCCGCGATAAATTTCGCCGATGGAGATCTTGTGGGCTAGTAAACAAGTCGAGAATGAGTTAATTGCAGAGATGGAAAGGAGGCTATCATTGTGGCTGGCGAGCCACCGGCTGCATAAAAACAAATCGGTCAAAAGAGCTCTCTGGGAAGAAATACTGGGAGTAATTCTTCCGTGAGTACCACGAGTAGGTAAGCCAAGCTGACATTTATGACATTCATGTGCATAAAGAATAATTTGTCACTGTGTTTCAATCACGCAGAAGGAATAAACTTCCTCCAGAGGCGGTGGAAGTCGCTCCGCGATAAATTTCGCCGATGGAGATCTTGTGGGCTAGTAAAGAAGTCGAGAATGAGTTGTTAATTGCAGAGATGGAAAGGAGGCCATCATTGTGGCTGGCGAGCCACCGGCTGCATAAAAACAAATCGGTCAAAAGAGCTCTCTGGGAAGAAATACTGGGAGTAATTCTTCCGGGAGCACCACGAGTAGGTAAGCCAACCTGACATTTATGACATGCATGTGCATAAAGAATAATTTGTCACTGTCTTTCAATCACGCAGAAGGAATAAACTTCCTCCAGAGGCGGTGGAAGTCGCTCCGCGATAAATTTCGCCCTTTAAGGTCGGAATACATGGAGCGTTTTTGCCGCGTCAAACCGGCGTTTTACTCCCGTCGGCGCGCACTCGACGCCCCGCGTCAAAAAAAACGCCCGCCGCCTCCGATCTGGACCTGCCAGATATTTGACGCGCGACGCGCGCTTCTGACGCTACCGGAAGTGGCCAAATTCAACTCACTTTTCGTTCACTTTGGCGCGAACCCTCACATCTTTCCTCGCGCGCGATCTACCCGCATAGAGAAATGGCGACCAAAGCCTCGCGTGTAGAGTTTAACGATAAACTTATATGCGCGGTGCAAAAGCGCCCCATAATATGGGATAGCTCCCGCAAAGACTACAAAGATCACAGGAAGAAAGCGGCGGCATGGGCCGAAGTTGTCACGAAAATTGGATGCGGTATGTTTGCACGCTACAAGTATTTCTAGCAAAGTGCAGGGCAGTCGTTTTCTGCGCCTTTTAACGGTCTGCATGCATGTTCTTCTTAGGAATGTATCCCGCCTGGTCAAAGAACCTCTGTTCCGCTGCCGCACTACTAGTATGCGCGGCGGAGCCAGTCTTCGAGCCGATCGTTGCTTGAGTGTTCCCCACAGTGAAATGACGCGACATATGCTCTTTTATTACGCTTGCCTGTCTGAAAGATATCCGAGTTCTTGTTACATGCATATGCAACGAGGTTGTCAATCTGCATGAATTTGTTCATGGGTAGGTGCATGGTTACGAGCGTTGGGCTAGTTGGCTCACGATATTTTGAAAAGCGTGTAGCTAGCCACAAGGGCGACCAGCCTTACCGTGTCATCAACGTGGTGTGTTACGTGCATTTCAAGATAACGGCAATACTCATTTCGACCTCGCCGCGGTCCCTCAATAGTTTGCTGCTGCTCCTCGAGGACGGGGATGAGATCGCGGCAGCCGTATTTCAATCGAGGTAAAATGCAATAGGAGCCTGTATACTGTGCGTTGTCAGAGCACGTTTAATTCCTACGTGGTGAAAATTTCTCGAGCCTTCCAGCAACCATACCGTGACGAGCCAAGGCTAATTAATGGCGTGCTGTTTTTCATGCCTAAAATATTCACCGTAACGTATTTAATTGGTGTGAATGTATAGTAGTGAACAGAGATTAATCTGTGAAACTCTATTTGCAGGCGTTAATTGCGCGGTGGAAAAGCCTGCGCGATACTTTTATAAAGAAGCATCGCGCATGGAAGGATGGCGCACCAAGTGGCTCAGGAGCCGCCGATGCCGTGCAAGTGCGGTGGCCATACTTCCACCTGATGATGTTCCTGAAAGATCAGGTGGACATTGGCAGGTATGGCCATTGCTTGATGGTTACTGGTTTAAAACAATTTATTTCCAAAAGAAGCCCAATAAAGGATGCTACATACATAAGGAGGCTGGGAAGCAAAGTGCTTTTCAAGCAAGATCAGATGACATATAAGCAGTTGAAAAAAATATATACATTTATATTCTACAGGTTGCATACTGGAATGGGTTGTGTATCATTTTGTGTGCAAAAAAATTAACATGCATGATTTCAGCTGTTTGCATTATTTAAAACAGTCTTACAACAGGTATTAAATGAAAGAAAAAAAGTTGGAAGTTCAAATAAAGTCCAAGGGGGAATGATGATGAGTCCCCTGCATCCAAGCAATGTAAGAAGACGAGTTGTTTGGCGAAAGACCCACTGCTGTCGGCTAAAGTCTTTCAACCAAGCATTATCATATCAGTAAGAATTTATGCAATTGTGAAATGTAAAGAAGTTTGTGGCATTGAGGCTCATGTGGTGTTCCATTTTTATTTTCAGCACCATCTCAAGCAGCCATGGGCAGAGCCCATGTATTCAGGACACAGAAGACATTGAAGCACTGCACAATCAGTGCACAGCAGAATCTCTGCTGCACTCAATATACAGTGAGGCAGAAGGTATGAACTTACATTTGAGTTATGCCACTAACTACTTGGAAATGTGGTTGTGTTTGCAAGAGCCCACACATGGAGTAGAAAGTGCTGACAGCGAAGCCTCTCAAAGATCTAAAGTGTTGCTTTGCTTTTTATAAGTACCATTCTGGTATTAAAAAAAAGAAAGCTATTATTCCTCATGTTACAGTCAACATGATGCTGAAAATCTATGTAAGGCTCAATTCTGGAATACATGCTTGCATTTATGAAGAAGCAGCATGGCACGTTCCTGCTAGTCATTTTGTTTCTTGTTTGTATAATTATGCTAAATCTTTTATAGCGCTTCAGCTTTGAAATCCTCTGTTTTGTCTAGACACAGATGAACAGTCGCAAGGCGAGATCAGCGGAATGCAGGCAAGGAGGAGCCCGAGCCACTCGCATCAAATGGCCTTACTCAGTCCAGCGGGACAACTCCACAAAGCCCTCCGCCTGTCCCCAAAAAAGGGAAGCGAAAAGAAAAGGCGAGCTGGCAAGAGGACATGGACAAAGTAGATGCCACGATTACAGAAGAACTAGAGGAAGGAGCTATGTATGGGCAGCTCGTCGCACACAAGCTTTGAGCATGCCCAAAGCATGCCAAGCATGCAATGGAGCTAGATTTGCTTCAATTTATAGCGAAATATACTTTTGACAGCAAATAAATGTATTCAGTGGCCTGTTTCTACATGGGCCATCAACTTCTTATAGTGTTTCCAGTCCACCACTGCTAAACCAGGCTGTGTAGCATGTTATTCCTGAACATTTGCCAAAAATCCCTGACCACTGAAGAGGTGGGAAAGATACCAGGCAATAATAAGGAACAGTATAAAGGATGTATTTGCTATTCACAGCGTAATCTTTACTGAAATTAGAAATGTACCTTTGAAAATGAATTTGCTCGTTTGAAACAACTGATTTCTTCGTAAAGAGAGTCCAACCTTAAAACTTGCGCTTCTCTTCAAACTCTTTCGCAGCGGTATCTACCTTCGCCTTTATTCTTCTGAGCATATGTGTTTCCACTAAGAGCATTCGAATGTCAGATGTTCATTTTGGATCATAAGTATCAAAAATTGGCTGATATTACAACACAAGCATTTTCACAAAATGCAACGATAAAAGGAACACGGCACTGCAACAGATGTTTAAACCCTCATCATTTATTGCGATTTAACACCAACTGTGAACCTCAATATCAGCGATCTGGGCACAAGGGAGGTGCTGAATGTTCCCACTAAACGCTGTGAGCTGCCCTTTTCAGCATGGTTCAGATATATAAGGTTTATATTTCCAGCTAGTGACTTGTCATTGGACACCTCCTCACTGGGGGGATATCTCGGCTAACCTTTCTTATATGATCAAGTTACGACAGATGTGCTGCGTATTCCTGACACAGTGATATATTCGAAAAGCAGCAGCCTTCGACACTCCCTTGTAATAGCTAATGGCTCGGCTTCATCTGTGGAATAGTGCCCAAAACACAGCACGCTTGCCAGGACGTGGCCCGCTTATCCCTGTGACTAGGCACATATACTCACCAGTTTTTGTGTTGCTTTAATGCCTGAAGGAATTGATATGGACGAAGGCCTTCCTACACCTTGATGGGAAAATAGTGTTCACAGATGGAGAAGAAAACAAATTGCATCGAATCACATTTCTGGAGATACAATTATTAGCACAGAGTGCAGCAAAAATCTGTGTTCTGCTAAATTTGATGACAGAACATTTGAGGCAGCCGGTTTGGAACAGTTTTGGAGCAATATTGTGTCTTGGAGCAAAATGTAGCATATGAAGGCGCACTCCCACCCCTGATACACTATTGATTCTGAGGTGCTGGAATTCCAGTATGTGCCCACTGCCAAGTAACGGCACCTACGTTGGAGAAGTAGTGGGCGAAAAGGTTTTGTGTCTCAGCAGCATTTCCTTGGTAGTTCCACGACTGTGTGGTCTCCAAGTCAAGTAGGCTGCAGCTTGTCTCCTCCACTCTCCTGGGACATTCCCATAATCATCTTCACATTCGACATAGCCTGGCGGGCAATAGGCTGCATCTCGAGCTGTCGATGTGAAGTTGTAAAGGGCACACCAGGCCAGAACAGCAAAGGTAGCATTTTTGGGATGTAGGTTGATGGGCCAAAGCAGGATTCGCCACCAGGCCGCCAGAATGCCAAAAGCATTTTCCACGATGAACCTGCAGTGCAATTAAAAAACATGATTATATGTTTTGTCCCTGTAAAATAGTGCAAGTCAGCCATTTTCCCTTCAAGCAAGCTTTGTATTAGTGCACATGATTAGTTAGTAATTAAAAAAGGTATTAGATATGAAGGAATGTACGCTGAATCATATAAATAGAGGAGCGCAGACATCAAACATTAATAGTGATTCTACTGATTGCTTTAGTTTTGAATGCTAAATCCTTCCTGGCGCAGGCATGAGAGTGAAAAGGAATAAAAAAGCAGCAACTATACTGCAGTTTGTTTCATGCCTCATGTGACCTGTAGGCAACTATTGCAGCCACCAATTAGCTGTTTAAGCTGAAACAGCTTGATAAATGAAATTTAGTTATATTCGGCGCCTGTGGCGAACATTGGTGAAAAAAATTCTCACAGTACACAAGATTATAGAAAGCGAAAAGGCAAAATTTGTACTGATCTTGGAACAAACTGTGCCATTAGCGCTTGACACAAGGAAATCTAAAATGTGCAAAGATGCTTGGGTTAATACTAGCCAGGCACATGCACGCAGTTTTGAAAACAAAGGGGGCTTGACAGCAGAGCCCAGCATGTACTGGCGGTAACTGTGGAACTCTGACTTGAGCTGTTTTATATTGTGCTCATCCCTCACTGCGAGTCCTAATCTGTTCAACTGACGAATGAGTTATTTAGTTGAAGAATAAGCCTTAGGGAGAAGCTGACTGACAGATTTACGTAAATAGTCCATGATAGCAGTGTGTTTCGTCGGTGGGTCGTGACAGATATTCTCAAGCAGAACCCCCCCCCCCCCTCCTTGGTGTGCTTTTTGAGGATCTCCTTGCCTGTTTCTCTACTTTGAAGGGAATCATGAACATCCCCAAAAAACAAGGTTTGGGGGGGGGGGGATGTTAACGGATTATGTAATTTAAACTTGCATTCTGTTTAGGTCGTTTGCTTCTATTAAAAACCTGAAAACACAGGGCAAATCAACGAGCGCATTTTCACCTAAAAGCAACGCTGGATGAAGAGTAATTTGTTTGTAAAACTGTGTAAAATGTTTTTTCCTTAGTTGTTGAAGTTGTCTGCATGAGATTAAAATGTGGATGACTGTTAGCTCGTGTCCGCATGAAATCACACAGGGGCTTATCCTGTGCTAAGAACCAGTGGTATCTCGGGCTTTTCGCACCACGACCTCTATCGAGTGGGGCTTCCAGGTATTCATTCATTCCTTTCACTCCACTGACACTCTCTGCTTTCCTCTAGACCATGAATTGTAGCCTCTGCATCATGTGAGAGAGTCGTCAAAATTCTTCCTCTGTGGAGTGTTTGAAGCCGGATCTGCTGCCGAAAGAAGTTGTTTCGACAGGCAATGAATTTTGGAAATTGTGTTCAGGGTTTCCATCACCACCGCGAGCCCCCTTCGCAAACTTTTTGGAGGCCCTGCACTCAACCACTGCTTGGAAAATGAATTTGTGCGCATTTTCTCCGTTACCCGTCCTGTCAAACATACTATTCTTGGCGGTCGCAAAACAGTTGCGCTACTGCAATAATGTCAATTGTAGCTTTTACATAGGGGGAGGGAGTTCGTTTTCCAAGGCTTGTTTTCCAACCAAAAGGTCTTGTTCCCAGACACCACTCTCACAGTCTTTGTTGAAACGAAAAGTGGCAGGCATTCATGCTGGCGATTCGCGAAAGTGAGACAGGGAGGGAGCGCGACGAATTGGCCGAAACCAGTCACACTGGAGCAGCAAGGCGCTGGACAATCTCCACCCCTTTCATCCTCTTTTTTACATATGAAGGAGTTGTATTCAACCATTGTACCTTTTTTGGATGTCTCCCTGAGACATCTTGAAGTCAACTTCACATTCGAGAGTTTACTTAGAAAGGGAAGTTTGCCTCTGCTCACTTCTTCAAATAATGCGAGTGCGAGTGCTGACCATGCTAGCGAGAAGTGCACAAATATACCGGGCCCAGGAAGCTCCGGTGCTCCGGACTGCAGCCTTGTTACATGAATTTGACATATTGCATGCGGAGTTGGTTATTGGAGAGGAAGAGCGAGTTTTCTGTGCGTTTTCGTCCTTCCTTTTGTTGTTTCTGATTGGGAAGGAAAAATGTCTAGAAGAGAGCAGTTTCAACTTGTCTTGGAAGGTGGAATTTGACAAAGGAAAAGTGTTTTCAGTGCTTCCCTGCACTACCAAATACCTCTGCAATCCCCCCCCCCTCCTCCTCAAATGGGCAAACTAGTACACATACCAGTGAGGGGAGAAGTACACTTATCTTCATCAACATTTTCCGTCAGCTCCTTGCTGTTGAAACCAGGTTACAAATTCTCAGTCTTTTTTAATTTTCTGATGCAGATGTTTCAAAACAATCCCGCTTCGCTACACCATCACCAATTAATTGGTGATAGTATGCTTATACGTTTAGCGGAGCGGGTTTCTGGACTGAGGCGCAGAAACATCGGTAAGAATACTTTCTGTTTACTTCTTCAATGTGCAGTAGTGGAAATTATGGTTATTATCTACGTACCAAACCTGCGTTGTCTTTTCAACACTTTCACCGCACAGAAAGCCCTACTCTTATTCCGGGCGCCAGGGCAGATCAGATATTGAATCGGCTGCGCAGGGTGGCCACAGTAAAGCCCATGGTCGTCGTCCTGGTCGCGACTAACGACCTGACCAGGGTATGCTTTTGTGGATGAGTAACATTTGTGCATGCGTTTTCATATTTGTGTTTATTTACTTGCAGCCGCGGACCATGGGTGATGCCGAAAGGCTTGTTGCCACCCTGGCACATATTTTGGAGTGGCTGCGTGGGCGCTGTACGGCCGTCGTGTTGTTGACGTTGCCGCCAGTCGCCCGCGCAGCCCGCAATGCCATGCACTGACGAATTTTGAATTTTATAAACCAGTCGATTCTTGAGCAAAGCACAGGTAAGCTCGAGATCATGAGCGTTTAATCCAGCAAATGTTAATGATCGCTTTCATTCCTTCGCAGGCAGCGTGCTGGCACTGCAAATTCATCGCCTGTTTGTGCGCGGCAAGCGGCGCGTGAAATATTGCTTTTTTGAGAGGTATGTAAGAGCTTATATAGCGTGCTGTTGGGCGAGTAATTGGTTCGACATTCTTCAAACAACTGGCGAAAAAAAAAAACGTACAATACGGATGTAAGCCGCTTCGGCCAAGCGATAAACACGAAAAGAAAGGTTGTTGTCCATGTCTTTTGCAGTGTTCCGATTTATAATAACTTTTTTTTTTTCAGGAGGATCGGCGCAGACCGTCGACCAGACGGCGTGCATTGGAGCGGAAAAGGAATAGACGCCGTTGTTGATGTCCTTGGAACAATAATGACTAAATAAATTGTTTGATGCAGTGATGTCTCACGCCGTAGTCTCTAAGCAAGCAGAGCTGTCATCCTGTGTGAGTGATTGCCGTGCAACGCTTGACATGCTACATTCGTGTTCTATGTTCACATGCGTGCGTAGTGCTCTCCGACTGCAGCGGTTGACCTGATTCGGAAAATATCTTGTGAGGACTGTCAAGCAAGAGTAATGTGTATACCCGGAAATGTTTTCCAGGAATTGTTTTCCCTACAAAAGTGGAGAAGAGCGAAGCAATTTTGCTTGAGATGAGGACACTTCAATTATCAATGGAAAACAATATAGAACGGGCGCTTTGAGAGGCGACTGAACATTCGACTATTTTCTAGGCCCTTTCCAAGCGCTTTCTCAGTGCGCGTGTGGACACTGTACATCACAGTGGGTATTCCTGCCAATCCCAGCGCGAAAGGGATATGCGATAGGACGGTCGGCGGGGGAAATGGGAGGGGGGGGGGGGTCGTCGGCAGCGGGAGGGGATGCGGCTCGTCGACAGTAGTTTGTTCTTGCACTCAATTGATGCACATGAATTGGCACGGGCCGACGCGTCGACGTAGTGCATAGCGAATCAAGCAATAGATGCTATGTATTGCGATAGTTCATGACGTCGTGATTCCTGTCCTTTTCCTGAATAAATGTAGTTGGAATTTGTTTTACAATGCTTTATTAATGTCATCCTGTGTGATCGACTGTTAGGCTACGCTGCGCAGTGTTCCAAGTTGGTCTTCTCATTGCAGTGCAGTGCTCGTGGTCTATAAGGCGCTTGGTGTAACAGCGAAAAATCTTACAAAGTTTTCTTATGGCCACGGAGTAGTGCGTGCACCCGTGAGCGAACGATGGTGAGCCTTTGATTGTATTTCGAGCAGATGACCTCCATGCCCCGACTGCTCCTTGCCAGATAGTCCCCGCGTAGTGCCACCCCACGTGCGTTACCAAGGAATGCATTCAATCACCCTCTTCCCGGCATCCAGGGTTGCTGTGTTTAGTGCTGAGCGGTTTTTTTTAGATGACAAGACATGACACGCACGCTCGTGCAAGCACTGCTTATGCGTGCACGTGTTTGTGCCCACGTGCACTGTCGTTTATGCCGGGGCTATTCGCGCGCACAAAGGTCCTGAACATGGTCATCGCATCACCATATGCGCCCCTGCAAATGGTGATGCACTAATTACACTTGTCAAAAAGGGGTGCATCTGTCGATGTGTTGGTTTTAATAGATTTTAATGTAAATTCAGTAGGGACAAATATTTCTTCCCCAAATGATATTAGTGCAATATCTAAAGTTTGCACACAAACATTGTCTGGCGCATTGGCAGCACCGACCGTTTGAATCCAGTGCCAGTCTAAGTCACAGACGGAATTGTGTGATCATGGTTGGCGGAGGTGGCTAGGTTGCCAGCCTCTGCCCTTGGCAGGCTGCCAGTTGCAACCGGCCACAATAACGACCAGGTTGTGAAGTGCATGCAGTTGACTTGCCTATGCCGCATGAATTTTATAACTCATCTGGGATTTACTTTAGCATTCCTACGACTACGTTATTAGCCCGGGTAAAGCCCCAACGTCCAAATACTTGCTGTTCAATGCTTTAGGTGAACGCGTTCCTGGCGCAGAGAAACATTTCTATTGCCTTGATTGTGCAGGGTACTTGGGAAAGTCGACTCCTCTGACTCACATTCACTACCAAAACTGCGAGCAGGATATTGATATAGCCTATTGCCTTTTCTTTCTCGTGATGCCTTTGAAGGAACAGATTGAAAGGTTTCTTGCACAGCAGAATTTGAAGTGGGTTCCTAAAGTTGAAATAGACGGTGTGATCAGAGATGTAGGGGATGGCATTGAACATGCCAGGCTGTCTGCTGATTTTTCAAGTAATGATATTTCACTTCTGTAGAATACAGATGGAATTAGAGTTTTTGAAAAATCAGCGTTTGACATCTGGCCTGTTCAGTGCCAAATACTGCGACTGGACCCCACAGTATGCCTGCCCTTTGGTTCCTTACACCCTTTACAAAGGAGCTACAGGAGCTTTCAACGGGGTTTAGTTTCATAAAAAATGGGGAACGAGTTAGAGTTAGGGTTTTTGCAGCTGCTTGTTCAGAGGATGCTGTTGGTCGGTCAGCAGTGCAGAACTGCAAACAGTTTAATGGGTTTTATGGGTGTGGCTTGTGTTTCCATCCCTAGGGTTCCTCTTATGAATATATATGGATCCTGCTCCGAAGCACAGGACTGCTGTGGACCATCTTGAAGAGGCCAAGAAGGGCACTCCTTCAGAGCCTGTTCACAGAGTTAAAGGACCTTGCCTTGCCATGACTCTTCCTCGATTTGATGTGGTGGCTGGCTTCATCCCAGATTATCAGCACTGCGCATGCCTTGGCGTCATGTGACAGCTACTTAAACTCTGGCTAGAGAGTGAATATTATGGCTGCCCTTGTTACATCGGAACCAAAGTAGTTAAATAGCCTGTTGGCTTTATCACCTCCAACAGATATAACCCGCACCCCCAGGCGGTTTGAGGACCGAGCCTATTGGAATGCTTCAGAGTTACGGGCTCTTTTGCTCTTTTATGGATACACTGTTCTGAAACCAGTTCTGCCCCATCAGTTTTTTTAAACACTTTTTGATTCTCTCTTACAGCATGTATTTGCTGCTTAAGACGCAAATCACCGAGCAAGACCTTTGTGAAGCAAGGGTTATGCTCGAAAAGTCTGTGTTGCAAATGGGAAGTTTGTACTTCAAGGAAAACATGTCATACAATGTTCACCAGCTACTCCATTTGATAGATTCTGTGAAAGCTTGGGGTCCTCTTTGGGCAACATCCTGCTTTCGCTTTGAAGGACGGAATGCCATTCTTTTAAATTACTTCTCTGGGACCCAGTGTGTTGCCGAGCAGACAATGCATACTTTCATTTGGTTGCAGCACCTTGCTTTGTGGGCAGACAAAATCGTAGTGTCTGAAGCGAAGACATTTTTTGAAAGGATGGTTGGCCGACAGACCATGGGCAGGACTGGAGTGGCACTCCCCGGGGGTGTAGTTGTTTATCAGCGACAGAGTGGCTCATGTGGTAACATCAGGCTAGAGGTAGTTCTGGAAAACCACTTAGGATATCTGCCTCCAAAAGTAACTTATTACCACAGGTTCCAGCTCAAGAGAATTCTGTGGCATTCTGAAGAGTGTCCAAGAGAGTGAACTGTGTTGCACAGCTACAGGATGGTTCTTTGGTCATCACACAACACTTGCTGCGTTTGAAGGGAATCCTTCGCACCTGCTGCCTCAGTATTTGGTGCTGGTAGAAAAGCTGGAGCCGGTGCGAAACACTCCCTTTGGGGACTAGTTAGGAATTTCCCTTTCAGCACTCAGATAAGGAACGCGAGCAGGTGCCATTGTAGTGTGTAGCCCTCATGCTCTTTTGAGAAAGTGTGTGGCCCGGATGTGCACCTCTAGAAGTTTTCTTATTGTGTCCTTTATTAACCAAGTTGAACGAGACTAAAGAAAAAGTTGTAGTTCACCTATCCTTGAACCTAATCAGCAATAGCACAGTTATGCTTGGTTTTACAAGTGACCACACTGCCTGGCTGGCACAAGCTGCATTCCCTCTGCTTAGTGAGAGTGGCTTGCTGCTGAGTTACATCGAGTTGGCAGCCAAGCCACTACAGTGACCATTACAGCTAGAAAACAGAGAGCCAAAACTATTTCTCCAAGCAACGACACTGAGACCTTTAGCTCAAAATGCTATTTCTGAATTTTAGTATGTTAGATATAGCTATAGATATAGAATTTCACATACCTGGGGTTTTTAAGTGCGCACTGACAGAGCACAGTTCATAGATGGATACTGTACCAACATGTGTTCATGTATAGCTAACTCTCAGTAATTCAAATTGCTTAACAACAAGTTTCAGTAAATAAAAATGAATAGGGGGTTCTGACAAGTTTTCATATAATGCTGTGACGAAATGCTAGTGGTGACAACAAATAACAGCAGAGTGCCATCAATGTGGGGTGGCTTTTATTCTAGTCAAATGCTTTTTTTTGGTCAACAAGGCACCATGTCTGAAGTGCTGCTGTGCATTCATTACCAAACTTTGCTTTATTTTTTTTTATTTTTTTTTTCAGGTTTATTTCATTATAAATTTTTTGGTCATCTCCGCAAATCTTATATTACCAAAAATCCACTTCATGATCACCACAAAATGAATAATAATAGCAGTAATAATTGGTTACTGGGAAAGAAATGGCTCAATAAGTATCTCACTTCTCGGTACACACTTGTATTCTGCCATGGGAGAAGGAATGAAGGAGGGAGAGGAAGGTGCAGTAATAGAGGGCTCTAAAAACTTCGACCACCTGGAGATCTTTAACGGCAGAATGCGTAGAAAAGACCCAGGTTAGAAATTATATTGCACTGGATTGTCCCCCATCGCTCCTTTAATGGTAACACCAGCTGTCATCCTAACGTAGGCTAGTTTCCTGTAGCTTCCAGCCTGACCAATCACTTGGGGTTCTTTAACGTACCTTGACATCTCACAGTACATGGACCTCTAACACTTCCCCTCCATTGAAATGCCGCCGCTGCAGCTGAGATCAAACCTGTCTTCCAGGTCCAAGTCCGAGCGCCATAACCACGGAGCCACTGCGGCAGCTTGTCATTTTGTTTTAGTAATGCATATTTTAAGGAATGCTCAACACAGAAGGCATCCGAAGGAAGGAAAAACTGTCAAATCCAGTTCATATTTATTACAAGGGGAAATGGGTAACCAAATCGAGCTCCCCTCGTATTTCTGTATATGATGGCATTAGACTCGTTTATAAATGCTCGCAGTGTTATGTTGCGCTCTATTTTACTTCTTTTGTACATAAAATGACATGAAACTGCCCAGAACTTAGTGTAATGTATGTGTCAGAGAACTTCACTTTTAAGCAAATAGACTTGTTTACTATGTGTGGAACTTCTTGTAAGATTTTCACAAAAGGAATTGCAAGCACCCATAAGAAATAAATTCGAGCTCTCCTTGTATTTACTTACATGATGACATCAGATATTTTACAGACCTGCAGTCTTGTCATGTGCTCTGTTTTGATTTGCAGATTGTTTCTGCTTGTTTCATTTCTGTTCACCAAAATGATGTGTTTCATGCCTGTCTAATTTAGGATTAATTAATTACCTGAGAACTTCTTTTACATAGGGATTATTGAACATTTTTTACAGTCTGGGCTACATAGGTCTGATTACTTGGAATGCGTAGATGGGTCTGCTGCGTAGAGCTCAAGAGGGGCCGCCGCGGAATCCGAATCGTTGTGTTGTGTTGTGTTGGTTTTTTTGGCGCATAAGCAACTAAGGCTATCATGCGCCAAGAGCAAGGTTATTTTTTATGTGTGAAACAAAGGGGGGAACGCGTGTGTTCTAAGTAGAGTTTGTTTAGAAAGTATTTACGAAATGCGTTGTGCAGGTTCTTTTGGCGCATAAGCTGCTAATGCAATGATGTGGCTTGAGGTTTTAATTTGTTTACTGATGCACACTTCATGTATTCTATAGTTTGCATAAGACATTTGCTTCCTTTAGAAAACTGAAAACACAAGACAAATCTACAAGTCCATCATCACCTAAAATCAGTTTTGGGTGAAAAAAAATGTGTTGTTTGTAAAATGGGGTAAAATATTTTTTTCTTAGTGTTTCGAGACCTGTGCATGATAATAAGACGTGGTTAATAGTTAGTTCTCCAATTTTTCGCATTTATGTTTGTCTCTTTTTGTCAGCAGAAAATTGTATGTCAGGTGTGTGTGTCCAATGCGGAGGCGGCATAGTATTACTTCTATGAAACGTTCCTGCTGTTTCGTGACATCTCTATGTGGTATGTTTACGAGTTTTATTTCAGCATTACGGGCTGCCGCACCACATGTGTCAGCTCTCTCGTTGCCGCGGACACTGAGGTGCTTTCTTTTTGAATGTTTAGGTGGGGTAAAAATGTTAACTTTTTATCAAAGGTAATTCATAGAAATTTATGTTCACTTTTTACATGAATTGCGGTTTTCCTTAACTAAGTTTGGGGCGGTAGGCAAGCCTCGTTTGAGAGAGAACAGGACAGCCACTGATTTTTGTGGAGAGAACTGGAAACCATTTTTATCTGCCCATGATGTTAGTCTATTTACGGTTAACTGTATTTGCCGCTCACATGTCGATATGTTAGTGGACATGCATGCAATCTAGAGATCATCAACACAGAGTGAGTACATAATGGATTTGGGGATTTCTCTGGCTATTGAATTAATTTTCACAATAAACAGAGTAGTACTTAAAATACACCATTGGGGAACTTCATTCTCTTGAATAAAGCTCCTGGATCAGGGCTGATCCCAAACGCAACTGAAATGAACGGTTTGATAGGAACTCTTTTGGGCAGTTTAACATCCTGCCCTGGATACCTATATCTGCTAGGTCACACAGAATGCCAAACCTCCAGGCTGTCTTTCTCTATGTCAAAGAACACGGCAAGACAATGTTGCTTGTGGATAAATGCCTCTCGGACAACATTTTCAAGTCTAAGAAGATGGTCTGTTGTTGAGCATACTTTTTTAAAACCGCACTGATGGATGTGTACAAGTTTGTGCGATTCTAAAATAAAGGTTAATCTAATATTTAGCACACCTATAAAAGATTTGGCGAGGCAAGTTGTGAGGGCTATGGGCCTGTAGCTACTAGGGGAACTTGGTGCTTTTCCAGGATTAAGGAGTGTGACTATAACAGCTGTTTTCCAGGCTTTTGGTAGCTTTCCTGACATATTTTATTAAAGAATTTGAAAAGTGCATGTAAAGCAGGATCGGAAAGATGGGCCAGCATTTCATAACGTATTCTGTCGGGTCGTGGGGCAGATTGTTTTCCGGCAGACAGTACTGTGCTGATTTCATATATGCTAATTTGTCTGTTGTAAGGTTCACATGTGCTGCAATTGTCTGTTTTTCAGAATGTTTTTGCATTTTAAAACTGACTATGTGTAGTGCGAACTAGAAACTGCCTCAAAATGTTCGCGCAAAATGTTTGCCTGCTCCTCCAGAGTTGTTTGGATACCAGGGGCTGTTAATAGAGGAATTGTAAATGGTGAGAACCCGCCATTTAGCTTCTGTACCTGCGCCCACATTTGCTTTGACGAAGTTAAGCTATTTATGGAAGACACATCTTTCCCACGGGTTTTTTTTTCGGCATTTCTCCGTATGTACCGTGCTTTTGCATTTGCTTTTTTAAAGTTTATTAGGCTATCATAGGTCGGGTACCTCCTGAATGTTCCCTAAGCTTCATTTTGCATCTTCTTTGCTTCCCTGCATTCTTTATTATGCCAAACTTTGTGGTTGCACCTTACTATACCGGAAGACTGTGGAATGGCAATTTGTGCTGCCGCGAGAATACAATTTGTGAATTTCTCGTTCAATTCTTCAACACCAAGAGCCTCTGAATATATTTCACACAAATTAGATTTTTCTTTAGTTTTCCAATCTACTAAATGCAGTTTCCAACATTGCGGTTTCGTTGGTATGACAGCAGGTGGTGATGATAGATTTATAAAAACTGGCAAGTGAGCACTCCCGTAAGGGTTATCTAAAACATTCCATGTAAAATCGGTAAAAACAAATGGTGAACTGAATGACAGGTGTAAACCGCTCATTTGCCCATATAATGCAGAGCAGTATTTGGGTTTACCAGAATTCAGCAGACAAACGTTAATGGAAAGTATGAATTCCTCTAAAATGCAGACATTGTGAGCAGACGTGAGCTAATAATTTTGAGGTTACGGAACAAGATCGGAGTGCTGGTGAATTAAGAAAAAATTAGTATTTCACACAGAGTTCCTTGTAGCAGTACACTGAACAGAAAGATGGATACCACTCAAGAAATGATATCACATCATAGAGTGCAACAGCTCTGGAGGACTGCGCCCTCATTTACCGCCTGCTAGAAATTTCATGAAAGGTATTGTACTTGTTCCATTCCAGAGGTGGTTTTGTTTTGTAAGCACTTATTGGGTATAACATTATTTCCGATTCTTAAATCTGCATAACTTGCAGTAATCGTTGTGAGAAGTTTGTGGTCTAAAGGAATCAAGTATATATTTCATGACATATATAATGCATTATTACATAAAAAGCATATATCCGCATGAAAGTCGAAAATGTGGCTCAGTGCTTTGGAGTGGGGTTCTTATGTCCAGGTATAGAGTAATCAATGTACCAACCCTGACGATGCTTGACTACACCTGACTAGACTATTGTCGTTGTTAAAATATATGATGCTGGAGTCCAGTGGTATTCTGTAGCAATCGTGGAGAACCGCGCATCCCTCCGAAACGCCGCGCGCCGCGGAGGATGAAGGGGACAAAAGTATTCCTTCGCTTCCGATGAAGAGTAACCCAAATGGGCTGCTCGATAGCGCCGCGTTTCCCTCTTCCCTCGCCGGGCGCAGGAGCGCACCGCTAGACGTCGCAGACGCGACGCTCATTGGCCGAAAAAGGACAAAGGGCAAGATGCGCCGAGATCGGCGGGAACCGGCTACCACCGGAGAGAGACGACAGCGAGCCGCGACAACGGAATGACGCAAGGTAAATACCTCCCCGCTATACTTCTCTGTTGTCGCCATCTTGCTTTAACTGTCAGGCCCCATCCAAAAGGATAGGGTCGCCAGCAAGATCTTCACCAGCGTTCTTTAGGGAAGACCCAATAAACATCTGGTTCCGGGCAAAGCCCTGTTCTGTGTTGTGTCGTACTTCGCATTACAATTTTGCGGCCGTGAGAATGGCTGCCAGTGGTGCGCGATCGCGGGAGCTCTGTGTTTGCGGCCTAGACCTCAGAAGAGGCTCGACGGCTTAGTAAGAACCCCCAAAACTGGCGCCGGCAACCACGGCCTCGGCTGATATCGCAAAAAGGGCCGCAGCGACGGGGCATTCGGCGGCCGGGGCCACAGCTCGAGGCCCGCAGCATCGGGGCCCGCGGCGGCAGTGGCCGCAGCAGAACGAGCAGAAACCGCAGTGGATGCAGCAGCACGACCAGCAACCGCAGTGGCCGCAGCAGCAGCAGCCGCTACAACACGAGCGACAGATCTCCGCGGCGGGCTCCAGCGCGGTAAGTGGCCACCTGGACGAGCCAAGAGGGTGCCGAGCCGCCACGATCGTATGTAAGTGTGGCGGCCTGGGCAGACCAACTCCAGGTGGTGGCGGACCTCGCCCTGCCGCGGGTCTTCCGCGGCCGCACTGTGCGGGAAAGCTTGGCGGCGCACTCGACTTCGGTGATGGGCCCCGATCCGGGAGCAATCCACTGCGGCACGTGCGGCGTGCTGGAGGTGAACGTGGCCGCACACAGGGCGTCGGCCGTCCACCGGGACATCGCGGACCGCTGTGACACGAGGTAGGAGGCGGAGGCGGTACGAGCCACGATGGCTCGAGACCCTGAGTTCGCCGCCCTCATACTCCGAGTGGTCCGTGGCAACCTGGACGAGCCAAGAGGGTGCCGAGCCGCCACGACCGTATGTAAGTGTGGCGGCCTGGGCAGACCAACTCCAGGTGGTGGCGGACCTCGCCCTGCCGCGGGTCTTCCGCGGCCGCACTGTGCGGGAAAACTTGGCGGCGCACCCGACTTCGGCGATGGGCCCCGATCCGGGAGCAATCTACTGCGGCACGTGCGGCGTGCTGGAGGTGAACGAGGCCGCACACAGGGCGTCGGCTGTCCACCGGGACATCGCGGACCGCTGCAACACGAGGTAGGAGGCGGAGGCGGTACGAGCCAGGTTGGCTCGAGACCCTGAGTTCGCCGCCGTCATACTCCGAGTGGACGTTCCAAGCGACCAGAATCCGGAGTCCCTCCTGCCTCGCCTCGAGCCCGCGGATGACCGGCTGGTCATTGACGAGGATGAGATGGCCCTTTAAATGGACCTGCTGGAGGGGGGGGGGGGGAGGTTAAAGGGAGGCGTCGGGTGACCGGGAATGCTTTTGGACCGTTAGCGCATAGATTTATATTTTTATTAACTCTGCACGCAAAACTAGACAGAGGTACCACAATGGTGCAAGCAGTGTATTCTTCACAATCTCCTGAAGCAGTACAATGTGGAACAACTAGACATATTCGCATATTAACTTCGCATATTAAAGATTAGCCCCACTACGCGGCGTCGCTTCGTGGCTTCGAAGGGCCGCCGCGAAATTTGAAGCTGAAATACTAAAGCAGCCCTTGCATTAATGAGGTTGTGCAATCAGACGGCTCTGCAACTGCATGGGACTGCAGAAAGTTTGAAAATAATAATAATAATGTTCACTTAAAGTAGCTCACACAAATGAGTGCCTGGCAGCTGCTAACACAGCTGTGTCGCCAAGACTATGCTATGACTACCAATTGTAATTATGCAAGCACGTGATAAGGGGTTGCGAGAACTAGAAGGATAAAACTTGATCTATGCGGAATTGTTATTCAACGCTTTTTGCAGTACCTGCTTGTTATCACTCATCTGAACGACCTGTCCGCTCTATTTTTCGGTATTGTTCCAGTGCTATTAGTTTCTATTTTATAAACCACCCCCCTTTTTTTAATTTATCTGCTGCAATCACCGTCTGGGAAATCCTGCACTTCCCAAGTTACGTGCGATTCCAACCAGATGGTAGGGCCGCTAATGCGTCACATGCGTTTTGTGAGCATTTGCGACGTTGCACTTTGGTGGCTTGCAGCACACAATCTAACAGTGCATGCATGTCTTAAAACAAGAGAATGACAGTGAATATATGCTTCTACCGGTCTTGTCTTAATGCAGCTTTCGAAGGGAAAGCTTCCGAGAATCAAATGAGGCTGCTCAGCGACATCGGAGCCGACAGACAAATGCTGAATTCAGCTCATGCGGCAACAATAGTGACTTTGCCTGAAGACTGCCATCCCTTGCCAGCCACAAGTGCAGACCATGTGTTCGAGCTGGAGGGACATCTGATCGCACCTTCCAACATGAACAATTTGGTAAGTAGCATTTCACACGTTTGTGGCTTGAAACGTGGTTTCCATTGATGTATTTGTAGTTTTTATTTTTTCTCGAATTGCATGCTTCTATGCTGCAACTATTATTCTTCAGTCATGAATATCTTCGCATATGTCGTACTGCTGCATAAATTTCTTGTGATTGGTCTTCAGTTTTACCAGTGAAGCTAAATCATTTCGCATTTGTGTCCATTTTTGCGGGTGAAATACCTCTTATTCGGCGGCACATATATCAGGATTGCTGTCAGGAAAGTATTAATGCAGCTGCTAACGAAACAAGCTGCGCTGCAGTTCAGCTGGAAAGGGTCCCAAGGACGAAAGCATGATTCCAAGGAGCAAGCTCCCATTGTGGCCCTCGTTTGGGGTGACATTCTTTGCGTACTATGCAGCATATTTGTATGAAATGGCGGCTCCGCTTCCACCACTTCAACTGCACATTGAAGTGAGATGTACTATATGATCAGTATGTGTCAAATTTTTCAACGTGCCTCTTCAGCGGCCACTACAAGCAACTTTTGGCCTAAACGCGAATTTGCAGCGCCGTGTTTGCTTTTATGTCGCCAAAGTATTAATTAATAAGTTGGTTTACGGGAAAGGCAAAGCGCATGCATTTGTCGCACTTTCTCCGCGCGCGCCTGAACCGCCCCGTAATGGAATTAGGGAAGAAAGAGGAAGTGAAAGGAGAGAGGTGTCGTAGTGGAGGGCTGCGAGTAATATCGGCCACCTGGGGATCTTGAACATGCACCGACATCGCACAGAATACAGACGCCTGTCCGTATCGCCTCGATCAAAACGCAGCCATCGGCGGTCGAGTTCGAATCCGAGTAATCCGGTACAGTAGACGGCATCCTAACTACTGCTCCACAGCGACCGGATAGTCTACAAAATAAGCGTTCAGTAATTCCTTGAAACTTCCGAATTATACATCGTCTTAGTAGAAGCAAATTTGTGCTTAAGTTTGCAACAATACTATGCTAAAAAAAGGGCTAATACAATCCTTTTTTTTTTAAAGCCTCCGTAAAGAGCACCTTCGTCGAAGCATCGATGATGTTCGTCGGCGAGATCACTAAGCGGTGGCTGGTTGGAGCCCAAGACCGGGAGTGAGGCAGAAGTCAGAGGAGGCAATTACCACCACCTTTTCAAATCCCGAATGTTGACCACGCTGACATTCCTTGCAGTATTCTATACTTAGTCTCAAATGTTTACAGCACTGCTAAAGGCAGAGGCACCCCGGTCTAATCAGGATCACGCGCACTACAATAGGCAGCGATTGTGCTCCTACCAGACTCTCGCGCACCAAATTGGCGGAGTGACAGTAGGAGCACAATTCTCTGTTATAGTGCGCAGCGGCGAAAGGCTCTTAGGAGCACAATTTCAAGCGTTCCTCTGCCTTTCACAGTGCTGCAGATAACTTGTGAGACGAAGCATAGTCACCGAATTTTTGGGTTCGTGCTTTATTTGCAAAGATGCGTAAAACATTACTGTAAAATCAGACGATATATTCCCGTTTTCTCGTCCCTCTCGTTACGTACACTTAACTTTGACACCACAACCATCGCCTGGCTGCTGAAACCGAAACAAGTGGGAAGAAAATTAAATTGTCAATTATCGGTCGTATGAGCAAACCATACCATGATCCATATACAGAAATGCGGTATGTATCGTCAGCAATAAGAACAAATGCAACCAAACTTTGGTACCTCTTCTCCTTAGTATGAAGCAAGTGGCAAAGTGGTCCTCACTATTCTTCACTAAACTGTTTAAAAAATTATTTGCTAGATGGAACGCAGTATTTATATGCTTTCTTCTCCGGTACTGACATGTATGTTTCTTTTTAATGAATGTTTAGGTCGCCTCTGCGTCGTTGTATTTTTGCACAATATACATCATATTGGCAGTGCTTTTGCTCCTATTTTATTCCTGATAAACTGTTACTTCATCACTATTGCATATAATGTTTTTGTATCAATATAAGCAGTGTTTTTACTATTAAAGTATATTTCTCTCTGCTTTTGCGTACTAATCTACTGAGCGCTCAGTGACAGTCTGGCATTCCCTACTCCCAGGCTCATCGTGTTAGAAGAATATGTTCTATTGGCCTAGACTTTCATATTAAATCTGAACAGATGCGCAACGTCCTCGTAACACAGGGCTACCCACCATCTCTAATTGATGACGCCGTTGGAAGAGCTTCAAGCCTTAACCATAACGAAGTACTCCAGAGACACCAGAAAGACAACCATAACGATTACTCAACAAATCTCATCCTTACATTCTCCAGTATCCTACCGAATATAAATAAAATCCTTCGTAAACAATTCAACATCATCCACCAAAGTGAACTTCTGTTCAGTATTTGTAAGTCCGCTCCCTGCGTTATTTACAGACGTTCCACAAACCTCCATTACTACCTAATTCACTCCAAAGATCAAAACACCGCTGCACGTGGTTAATCCCCTTGCGGTAAAGGCCGTTGCAAGGTTTGCAAACACACGCAAAGCACGAGTTTCGCAAAAAGTACTAAATCCAATTTCCAACATTCAATCAATGGCAACTTCGATTGCGACTCATCTAACATTATTTACCTTCTTGAATGCATCATATACGAACAGAAATATATAGGAGAAACAAACTCCATTCCGCCTTCGGTTCAACAACCACCGTGCCCATACCAAGTCCCTTCCAAATCTTCCATTATCGAAACATATAAACCTAGAACATCACTCGTTCGAGTCGTTAAATGTAACTTTCTCCAAGGGGGCTTCAAAAATTCTCGAGAACGTAAACAACGTGAATCTTATTTTATTCACAAATTTAATACCATTCAACAGCGTCTTAACCACCATCCTGAAACCCTGTCGTTTATACATGCTCCCCAAATCAAATAATCTGCTAATTTTTTTGAAATGGCTTGTCTTATAAGTTATCTCGGCCTTTTGGCTAAGATCTTGTTTTGCTAGTTTTTTTTTAACCTCTTTTCTGTTTGTGTTTAGTTCTTTGCCATCCTTTCTGGTTTGTTCATGTAGTTATCTCCCGCTGTTTTTCGCCCTTTGAGCCTTTATCTTTTTTTTTCTTTACTCCTTTGTGTTGCATTGCCATCCAGATTTTTTTTTCTCGTTCTCGGGTGTATTGATTGCAGTATTTGCCGCGTGTTCCTCTCCCGCTAAGGTTTTCTTTTCTTCTTGTATTTCATGTGAGCTTGGTGTGAACTCTGCCTGTATTCTCTTTTATTTGAGTTGAGGCGCTGGTTTTATTGGTTTCCTGCATTGTGATTTCATTGACGAGAGCTCTCTTCCAGTCGAGTGTGGTGTTTTCCATGTTTCGCTCCCGTTAAACCTTTTTTTTTTTCTTTTTTTTTACTTTGAGCTTGGTGAGGGCTCTTTGCCTCGTTTTTCTTGTATTAGAGAGTGCTGATTTTTATTAGTTGCTGCGTTGTTGTACCGAGAGCTCCTTGTCACTTGTATTGTGTTGAGGGTGATTTGTATGTGGTGGTTACTGGTGTTTCTCTCCTGTTCAGCTTCATTTTTTTCTTTTTTGCATTACTGCGAGCTCGGTGAGGGCTCTTTACCCCAATTCTCCATATTTTGAGATTTTTTTTTTTTTTTGCTGTTGAACATTCTCTTTTTTTTTTTGCATGCGTTTTGGTTTTTCTGCCTCATTATTAGTGTATATAAGTTGTTCTTTCTGGATAGTTCTGTTTTTCCCGTGGGAGCTGCAGCGCTCACCTCTTCTGCGGAAGGAAATTCATTCTCGCAGGATGTCGCACGGATACACCCCGCCATTTCTTCCAGACGACAGCCGCGGCTGGAAGTGATGTCATCGCCTCCGACAAGCAGCGCCATCACCGCCAGCAGGAGCCGCATTCGAGTCCGATCGCCGTTCACCAGCCCAAGCCCGGCCAACAATGAAGAACCGCCACAGCCCGGATCGCAACCTCGCCGTGATGGGAACAGCCTTGCGCTGTTCTTTCCGCTGGCGAGGACGTTCCGATGTACGGAAGAGGGATGCGCTACCGCGTACTCGCCGGTATTGTGGACGTCCAGGCGGCAGTCCCTGACTCGGCATCCTGAAAGTGAGCATGGGGTGCGCATAAGCCAGGTCACGCATTTTTGCACTCTCTGCCACAGAGAGGTCGGTCCTCGGCCAAAAGCGCATCCCTGTTTTACTGGAGAGAAGCTCGAGGTGGCCAGCACTGATTTGCACAGCCACAAGTGCGGTGATTGCCAACTCTTTTCCATTGAAAGAGGGCTGGAAAATCATCACATGTGGCACCGCAAACAGACTGCCATGCAGGCATTACCGCCCCGTCCCATGCCACCGTTAGCGGCGACGAGAAGACTAAGACGGACGCCATCACGGGACACCAGACCATCGGATCTAGAGCCACCCCAAGAAGAGGACGTCAGCCAAGATGCAGGGAAGCCACCCTCAACGCCTCAACCAGACTCCAATGGGGAGGAAGCAGGCCGGGAAGAGCCACGACCGCTAACTCCCATCTCTCCTCCTCCAGAGAGCAGCGCCACAACGAGAGGAGCTACACCACCACTAATTTCTCCCTGTTCCCCATCCCCGCAGGATGACCTGGGAGTCCCCGTGCCTGCCAGCAGCATGCCCAACACCAGCAGGGAGATCCAGAATTCACAAGATTCTCTTTCCTTGCAGGCAGGTGACGGACAACAGGCTCATCTGTCAACAATCAGCGAGGAAAGCAGCACATCCCGGCTTCAAGATGATGATGGCGGCGGCCATCACGACGCATTTGCCACCCAGAGGGCACTAACTGATTCTCTTTCTGATGAACTGGAGTGCGAGGGCATACTCGTCGACCACACCAGGCGCCTCCAGTGTTTACTGCGTGAGCCTGTGTCTGCTGAGGGTTGGGATGGTATTCTTTCCATCTTGGAAGAGGCCATCACCGAGGTTGGAAAGGCAGTAAAGCTGCTGAAGGCTCCGGCCGGAGGTAAGCCGCGCCGCCCGACCAACCCCGATAATGCTCAGCAGTACCGCAGGAATCGCCGCCGAGCAGTACGCCTGATTGTGAACGGCGAGTCGCCTATGTGCACGGTTCCTTTACAGGATCTCGAAGACCACTTCACTGCAACGTGGGGCCCCAAGGAGGTGGACACCAGCCTTCTTCTCAACAAGGCCAAGAGCAGCGACCTCACGGAATTCCCTCTGGACAAGTTCACCGAAGAGGAGGTCCTGACTAAGCTGAGGAAATGTGAAAAAACCGCGCCCGGCAACGACCGAATCACCTACCAGCATTGGAAGACGACAGACCCTGAAGCAGCCTTCCTGACAGCAGTATTCAATGCCTGCCTCAAGTTCAAGAGAGTGCCCCCAGCATGGAAGGAGTCCCGAACCATCCTCGTCCACAAGAAGGGACCTGCGGAGGACATCACGAACTGGCGCCCCATCGCACTCGGGTCGACGATTTCAAAGCTGTATGCTGGGTGTCTCGCCACTCGGCTGCAGCGATGGATCGCTGAACACGAGCTGCTCTCGTTGTCAAAAGGGGTTCCTGCCGCACGACGGTGTGTTTGAGCACAACTTCGTGCTGGAGGAGCGCCTTGACGCAGCGAGGGATGGCGGTGGGGAGCTGTGCGTGGCGTTCCTTGACTTCAGCAACGCCTTTGGATCCGTTGCCCACAACGCCCTCATCGACGCACCACGTGGAGCCGGAGCCGGCAGCGACGTCTGTTCGATCGTCGCTGACCTCTTAAGGGACAACACCACCACCATCGTAGGACAAACACGGCCGATCGACATCTCTGCAGGGATTCGACAGGGATGCCCACTGAGCGGGCTCTTGTTTAATCTTGTCATTGACCCTGTTTTGCGTGCTGTGCAGGGAGGCGAGAGGCAGCACAACATCCTTGCCTACGCCGATGACCTCACCCCAGTGGCCAATGACCCGGAGAAGCTTCAGGTCCGCATTAACACTGTTGGATCCCTTTCTTCTAGGCTGGGACGACAGCTTAACCCAGCGAAGTGCCGCACTCTACATCTGAGCGGCAAGACACCGGTTGGAACAAGAATGACCCGTTTCTTTATTGCAGGAGCGGAGATCCCAACAATCCAGGATTTTGAAAGCCAGACGTTCCTGGGCCGCCCTGTAGGGTTCAAAGTCTTCCCGGACAGAGCTACTGTGGACCAGGCCATCAACACCGGCCGCCGCCTGTTTAGCTCAATGCTCGCCCCTTGGCAGAGATTGGACGCTGTCAAAACATTTGTATATCCAGTGCTCAATTTCTCCATGCGGTGCGGTGTGTTGGGCAAGTCAGAGTGGGCGCGCCTCGACGACGCACTGCGGCCACTAATCAAGAAGTCTCTTTATCTTCCAGGAATCGCGACCAATGAGTACCTTTACAGCAGCGCAGCATCGGGCTCAGTCGGCATCCCCAACGCAGCGGAGCTGAGCGACATCTGCCGCATCGACAACGCATTTAAGCTCCTCTCGTCTCCTGATTTAGAGGTGCGAGACCTAGCGCTGCATGCCGTAACTGCCATCACGACGAAGCGACTACGCCGACACTAGGAGTTCTTCCCAGCAGTCAGCCGCGTCAGCGGCCACCCGCTACCTCTCCTAGAGGCCTAGCTCGGCGGGCCGCTTCGGCGGCCGCGGCACCCTATCCTCGAAAAAGGATTTCCTCGGAGCCGCCGTCGTTTGCTGCGGCGGCGGCGCCCCCCCCCCCCTACTTCATGGACAGCAGCCTGCAGAACCGCCCTCGGCTTCCTGCAGCTCCTTGGATCTGGGACGCACCCTGGCTAACTCTCGCTGCACCCTCGTGGGGGGAGAACCATGGCTCCCCCATCGCCACGGACTACGTGTTGCTGTGGATCCGGCGACCTACCCGCCGCGCTGCTGCTGCTGCAGCAGTTCCCGGCGGCCTCCCCAGTTGCCGCCCGACTTCGTCGTCGCGGTGACTCCCTGCTGACATCTTTGTGACGCCGCAGTCCTCGCTGCGCTCGCGCTTCCAGCCAAGCCAGCATGCTTGCCACGTGCAAGCCACCCGCCGTCCTCGCAGCACCACTTGTGTGCACCGAGGCGGCTCCACCTCGCCGCCATGGACCACGTGTTCTCGTGAATCCTGGCACCCCCTCCTGCTGCTACCTGGGTACTCCGGGACAGCTCCTCGTGGGCTCCCTGCTCGCGGGCCTCGGCGCGCTGTCTACTGACGGTCTCCTCAGCGCCACCCGCCGCGCTGCTGCCTTGGCAGCAGTCTATCGCGGTCCCCTCCTGCTGCGGCGGTTGCCCCAATCGCCGTGGCGTCCTGCTGTCACCAGCAGTCCTTCCTGTGCCTCGCAGAGGCGCAGTACCAGGCTTCGCCTGGACCCCCCGCAAGCGCTGCTGCACCGGAGGCCGCGCACCGGACCACCGACCTGCCGATGCTCACCGGGCTGTTTGCTTGGTGCGGGCCAAGACGACAAGGCGATCTCCCCTCCCCACCCCTCCCAACATCCCACTTCCCCATCCCCCGGACACCAAGAGTGCCGCCGCGACATTAGGCCGGCATAACCCGTGTCCGGTTCCCCCCACCCCCCGTGAATATCCCAAAGTTCCCAACCAACCAACCAACCAACGCCGACCAGCTACCGATGACGACATCGCTGCCTACCTAACAGGGAAAACGGAGGGAGACTTCCGAGCTAGGGCAACGCAGCTTCAGTCTGTATGGACGGATGCTCGCAAGGCTTCCCGGCGCCTGGCGGTCACGTGAGAGATGCAAGAGGGGGGCCCCAGCATCACTCGCGCCGACGTGACCGTCACGCAGAAGCAGCGCACGAAAGTGGTGAGGACACTTCGGAGCATCGCTATGCGCGCACGAGATCACAGAGATCACAATCTCCAAGAAATGCCTAACCAGGGGAAAGTGATGGAGTGTGTAGCGGCCGACCGTAGCAGTTCCCACTTCATGAGGACGGGGCGCTTCACTCGCTTCTGCGATTGGCGCTTCGTGCACCGTGAGAGGCTGAAACCTGCTGCCCCTCAACGGAGCCAGGCCGTGGGATGTCGCTGCTGACCAGCGGTGTCGGAGATGCGGGCAATCCCTCCCGCATGTTCTCTACCACTGCACGCGCCAGAGCGTCGCCTACACCAGCCGGCACAACCGGATCATCGACCGGCTAAAGACAGCCGCCGAGAAGCGATTCACCGTCACCCACGAGAACCGGCCCGTGGGTGACACGAACCTCCGCCCAGATCTTGTTCTGGCACGCGGGGAAACGGTGATTGTCATTGATGTCACATGTCCCTTTGACAATCGCAAAACCGCCTTCGATGCTGCACGGGAGAGTAAGGTCGCCAAGTACGAACCCGTTCGCCAATACCTGCTCCGGAAATTCCAGCGGGTCAGCATCGAGGCAGTCATTGTTGGGGCCCTGGGCTCCTCGGACCCCAACAATGACAAAGTGATGAGGCGCCTCTGTAGCAAATGCTACATATGCGTCTCTTCAAGAAGCTGGCGGTGAGCGACACCATCGCAGCTTCTCGTGAAGTCTATGCTAAACACGTAGCTGCAAACTGAAGGGCTCGCACTTCGGTGGACTTCATCAGCTCGAGTTAGACTTCCTATACGCACAACAACACATTCACCCCATAGCAGGAATAAAACTTTACAGATGAGATTTCCCCTAAAAAGGAATGATGAACAACAGTAGGTGTCTGCAATAAAACTGCTAGGAAATGTACAAAACATTTCTGAAATCACTTATCACTTAAGAGTTCTAGCTTCGTGAATTTTTGATTATACGATAATTGAGGAGAGATTTAAAGGTCGTATGGCTGGCTCACGCCAGTTTCTCGACGCCTTTTTTTTTCTCAGTAATGAAAGGCGAGGCCAGGGGGGGGAGGGGTTGGAGCATTTCCGAATTCCACACATCGCTGCTACTGACTCGTTCTGTGGTCCACACTGCGATGCCCGGCTGAAGAAAAACAAAATACGACGGGCTTACAGTTCACTTTGACAACTTTGCGCGAACTTTGAGACTCAGGGAATACTTCCTTGATGGGACACAGAGCACTGCTCATGACAGAGAATTCGACCTTAAAAATACGGGGAGAGAAACATTTGGACATGTCCATTAGTGCCGTCCAAGACGACGTAATCAGAGATTGTAAGGACCACAGACCAGGTAATCAAAATCTTTCCAAAAAGGAACGTAACGCATTGAAGGTGCTCAGTAGACGGAAACACGTAGTCATCAAGCCGGCAGATAAAGGAGGCGGCATAGTGGTCATCGACAAGGTCTAGTATATTGAGAAAGGCATTAGATAACTCTCTAATACTAAATTCTATAAACACCTACAAGCAGACCCCACTCTAGAGCATCAAAACTTCATAGCAAGGACTCTAAATGAGCTCGCAAAAGGTGGGGACATCTCCTTGCGATTATGCAAAGCCCTGACCGCCTCACACCCGTCGCCCACAGCCATCGCACATACGTGACACAAACCACTTCCTTCGCGAAATAGAAGGTCTAAACCTTCCAGGGGGGCCTTCCTTGCAACCTTAGATGTGGTCTCCCTATATACAAATATCCCGCATTCCGACGGAATCAAAGCTCTGATTGAGGCCTATAAATAGAATAAGAAGGAAGGATCCCCCACTCCAGAAGTCCTAGAGGTATTGACGAAACTAGTACTGGAATACAACAACTTTGAATTCGGCAGTGAACACTACTTACAACTTAACTGCACCGTCATGGGTACAAAAATGGCCCCTACTTATGCTAGCATCTTCATGCATAGCATTGAGTGAATTTTTAACTTACTTCCCCTATTAAGCCCACCCTATACAAACGCTACTTCGATGATATTTTCTTAATTTGGACTGACATGGAACAATCAGTCCTGAATTTCATTCAGAACTTCACAACCCTAGCATATCTTTCACGCACACATATTTCCGAAAAAAAACTTTCTGGACGTTGAAATTTCGGTCCATGAAGGTTCGCTTAGCACCAGCGTATACAGAAAATCCACGGACCGGCAACAATACTTACATTTTCAAAGCTGTCATCCTTATCACTCAAAAACAATCATTCCATATTCTCAGGCGAGAAGTCCTCATTAAACAACGATACCCACCAGATACTGTTGACGATGCCATGAAAAAGGTATCTAGACTCAACCGAGAGGAGCTATTAGAGAAACGTCGAATAAAGGAAAAAATTGACCGTCGAACAAGCCTGCAACTCACCTTCACAGAAGTTTCAGCCGTTGAATCATCTGTGTATATATGGTATTATATTCAGTTAAATACATTGTGACGTTTCTGTTGCGCCTAGTTGCTTTTTAAATGTCAAGTCCAACATACGCGTACGTCGACTATCGCCACGGCGCCAAAGCTATCGTTCCCGTTGAGCTAATCAGACTGAAGCCAATTGATGTGCGTGATGTTCAGCGAGGAAAATATGTCTATTGGCGCTCAAAAGACGCTGCCGGCTGTGTCGCAGAAGAAGGCTACTACCCTGACCCGGCGATATCGTTTTTTTTTTTTGGGTGGGGGGGGGGGGGCGTAAGTGTGCTGTTCCTCACTTTCTATAGTTTTAAAACGCGATGCGTAGGGTCCTTGACTCCTTGCCCCACATCGGCTCCTTCGATATATACAACATGCCTGGGTGAATTGGGCAGATAAATATGTTTAATTACTTATCGTTCAACTTTAAAATTTGAAAGTAAGCTCGACCCAAATTCTGTTTATAACATGTTCTTTTCATTTTGCAGCCACGAAAAGCGACCTTATTGAACGCATGCTAAACCGGAGTGTTGCCATCCCTTACAACATATTTGATGTTAGTAAAAGCCAACAAATGCCCAAAGAATCTTCCAAGGTGAGGTTGTTTTCAATTGCCTCTATAGAGTGCGAATTATTTTTTGGATCTGCTATATATTTTCTTGCGGTAATTCCTTCTGCTTTCTATTCTGTTTGCAATCAGATGATGTCAAACAAGAAAAGGAAAAGAAATATTGCTGTAGCAAAAAGTCTGAAAGGCACTGAACACAAGTAATGGAACAGTCCAGTCTCTGAGTCTAGTGTCAGTAATGACGACGAGGAGTTTGTGTCAACTAAGCGGCTGCGTATAGCTGAAAAAATAATAGAGCACTGCAGGATAAGTTGCGGGCCAGCGAACGCAGCCGTCTTGAAGAGGTGCAGCGAAATCACAAATCGCAGGACCTCCTGGATAGTATAGTGAGTGATTGTATTATGTAATTGCCCTTCGGAAGTATAAATGGGGAAAACAGGTGAGCTGCCACTTGCATAACACCTAGTTAATTCTGTTTATCAAACCAAAAGCTTACTTCATTAACTGTCCTATCTCTAAAATTTAGAACATGATTTATCTGCAGCTCAGGCAACAGTTGAATGCCATTTCGGTTCGAGCTACTGTGCAATGATAACTTTAGTGCACATTCCGCAGCACATGTTCACATGTGTTGCCTGTAGTAACTGTAAAGATACAGTGCTGTACGTACACTTCCGACAGAAAAACTGGAGGCGGCCTTCGGCCAGACATCGAATGGACATAGGGAGCTCTCAGCAGCACAGATGACCTTGGAAGTATGGAAGGGGCTCTTCATGAAAGCTGGTTCTTAGAATAAAAATATTGCAATTCTGAGACTTAAAGCAGATACGATTTTTACCAGCTTTCATATTAATACTCATTGCTTCACTTAAGTAACACAGCCAAAAATGAGCAGGCTGTAAGGACCTCAAATTTTAGTTCTGTTCTCTAATAATGCACATCAGTGAACATATCACTGGCATGTGGAGTTTGCCTGAGCCTAATAATTCCTAATTCTATTTATATGGCAATTAATATTTAACTGTAAAATATTTACTATGACGCCATAGACATCTTCAGGAATCACCGAGGTCATGTGAGGCATATGAAAATTGCTGTGCATTATATGCTTGTATCCTTGTTATTTTGATCCCTGGGACAGGTTTGCTAGGGAGCTCCAGTAGGAAGAAATGCAGGGGGCACTTTGGCTCATTAAAGTGCTTCACGGCGGAAGCCTTCGCCGCCGCACGGCAGGAACGCACGGCCGGGGGAGACCTCGCTTCCCTCTTCAGCGAAGGAAAGAGGAAAGACCCCCTGGGGCGAGGAAACTCGGGGGATGTGACGGTGACTGAGTCAGCGTATCGCCAGCCCCTGTATCGCTGTGGAATGCTTCTTCGAGTTCTCCATGGAAAATAAACGTTGTGTTGTGAAACAAGAACGTTTGTGGTGAAGTGGTGAAGTGTTAGCATCAGGATATGCTTCTTCGAGTTCTCCGTGGAAAATAAACGTTGTGTTGTGAAACAAGAACGTTTGTGGTGAAGTGGTGAAGTGTTAGCATCAGGATATGCTTCTTCGAGTTCTCCATGGAAAATAAACGTTGTGTTGTGAAACAAGAACGTTTGTGGTGAAGTGGTGAAGTGTTAGCATCAGGATATGCTTCTTCGAGTTCTCCATGGAAAATAAACGTTGTGTTGTGAAACAAGAACGTTTGTGGTGAAGTGGTGAAGTGTTAGCATCAGGATATGCTTCTTCGAGTTCTCCATGCAAAATAAACGTTGTGTTGTGAAACAAGAACGTTTGTGGTGAAGTGGTGAAGTGTTAGCATCAGGATATGCTTCTTCGAGTTCTCCATGGAAAATAAACGTTGTGTTGTGAAACAAGAACGTTTGTGGTGAAGTGGTGAAGTGTTAGCATCAGGATATGCTTCTTCGAGTTCTCCATGGAAAATAAACGTTGTGTTGTGAAACAAGAACGTTTGTGGTGAAGTGGTGAAGTGTTAGCATCAGGATATGCTTCTTCGAGTTCTCCATGGAAAATAAACGTTGTGTTGTGAAACAAGAACGTTTGTGGTGAAGTGGTGAAGTGTTAGCATCAGGATATGCTTCTTTGAGTTCTCCATGGAAAATAAACGTTGTGTTGTGAAACAAGAACGTTTGTGGTGAAGTGGTGAAGTGTTAGCATCAGGATATGCTTCTTCGAGTTCTCCATGGAAAATAAACGTTGTGTTGTGAAACAAGAACGTTTGTGGTGAAGTGGTGAAGTGTTAGCATCAGGATATGCTTCTTCGAGTTCTCCATGGAAAATAAACGTTGTGTTGTGAAACAAGAACGTTTGTGGTGAAGTGGTGAAGTGTTAGCATCAGGATAGAACCACGACGTCACTGATCGTCACTACACAATTTTCTGGCGCCGAAACCGGTACGGAACGTTTACAAGATCAACGAACCCCCACATCGACTCGAAGCACATGGAGGCCTCGAAGAGGAGAAGGAAAGCTCTGCGAATAGAAGCAACGCGCCTGGTTGGTGAGGCGGAAGCTTTAATGAAGTCTACCGCACCGACTGCCGACAAGCTAGAGGTAAAGAAACTGGCAGTAATTTTGGGAGCTGTTCGAAACAATTCAGGCGTATCACCCGCAGAAAAATTCCAGTATTTGAGGTCCACACTGACAGGAGACGGAGAATCTACCATCGCGGGGCTGCAACCGACATCGGAGTGTTACAGCCATGCCGTGGACATCCTGAAGCAATGATACGGAAACAAAGCTATTATCATCCGGGACCACATGCAGGGGTCTCATGGCTGCCGCTCAGATGTGATTGGCAGGTGACGCCCGAACGCTGCGGCACTGGTATAATTTGCAGGCTCTCATTCGGGGTCTTAAGACGTTGGGTGTGAGAAAAGATTCATACTGCGCAGTGCTGTACCCTGTTGTGCTCCGGGAACTTCCTGAACGATCTAAGCCTGGTGTACAACAGAATGATGGCTTAGAACGATGCAGAGGATACCGTCAGTGACGATACTGCAAGCACTGACACCAATTCCGAGACGTATGCAGCGTTAGCACATAAGAAGGAGCTGCGTGCACTTCTTCGGTTCCTGTGGATATAAGTCGAGAGCCGTGAGAGGGTGAGCGGGTATAAGCCTGACGACGCAACTGGCAAGCCCCAATCTCGCTACCTAACGCATGCGAGAATGAAAGGCACGCCATAGTCGGTCAAGCCTCGACGCAGCCTTGGATGCCACAGTGAAGAATTCGGAATGTTTCCTCTGCAAGGCAAACAGCATGTATACCTGAAAACTGCACGGCAGAGACAGACTTACCAGAGAAGAAACGATTATTACGGGAGGACTGTCGATGTTTCCGAAGTACGAGCCCGAGACACACTGCGAGAATGTGCAAATGCAAGGTATCGTGCAGCAGGTGTCGCAGCAAGCATGTCAGCACTAGGGTCCCTCGATACCAGCGCTGCCGTTCATGGTGATGACACCCTTTGGCATGCACCGCGCCGCCGCTTTTTCCGCGCTCGCAATCTTGAGGCACTGTCGCTTCATGCCGTTGCTGCGGAGTGTCCGAAGCGGTTGTGTTGTGCGCTGGGTGCTGGGCGATTGAACTGTGTTCAGCCGCGAAACCGAGCATGACAGGCTGCTGTGTTCCATTGTGTGCTGGTTCAGACTGGACGGCGAATGGCAACGCGAAGATCTGTGAGGTAAGCAACAATACTTTTGCTGTTTTATGCATCCCTAAAATTTCTTTTGGTCAAATATGTGCATATCGATTGTGTAAAAAGGTCTAGCGCAGACAAGGCCACTGGAACGATGACAAACACAAACGCACACAAGCGCTTGCGTATGTGTGCATTTTCTTGCTCTCTGTATCTGTTTATAGTAAAGCGTTTAACAAGATATTTTTGTACTCGTCGAAAGCAGCTACCCACTTCCGTTTGGAGTGATATCTCACGCCACTTCACCCATCTGCTTGTAAGCATGAGCTTTGTGCTGTTTTGCCTTCAACAATCTGGCACTGTGCGCAACAGATTTTTGTCTGCCTTCTTCAACATCGAAGCAGGTCGAAGCGTCGTTATAAAAGTGAATATCGCACGCGCTGGATAGAATTGCCTGGCATTGGCAGTAGCGCTCTGTGGCTTTCAGCTGTAAAATTTCAATTTTCAGCGTGCGTGAAGGTTTACAAGCTAAATATATGGACAATTACGTCTACTATATTCTAGTCAGTCGAGAAAATTTAATATAACTTTCAGTGAGTGACATTCGACTTCATTATCATTCGCGGAGTGTCACACAATAATCTCTTTACTGTGGACTACATAAACTCTCAAAATGACAAAAACTAAATAAATGTGAGAGAAAGCCCGCACCGAACCAGAGGTTATCGTAAACAAAAACCAATTGAAAATAAAAGCAAATCAGAAACTCTGAAAAGAAAATTTCAGGAAAGCAAATCAGAAGAAAAAGAAAACTATTGCACAAATGTCGGCCGGCAAAAGTGGTTTTTAGGGCAGAAATTCCCCTCGGCAAAATGACTCATTGCACTGACATCACAAAGCACACGGGCGCCTTTAAAGCAAGGAGAAGAGAGAAGCAGGTAGGAGCCAGTGAACTGATGCGCAACTAGTGAAAAAAAGAAAGCAAAGAAAGGAATTCAGGTAACGGACACTATAGAACAAATCTATGTATTAATACATATAAAAATAAACGAGGACACTCAAGGTAGGAAAACAGGAAAGCCACATGTCCACATGGCAGGGGCAGGGCCGCAGCCCACCAAAATTGGTCATATGGCGCCCCCGACCACACACGACATGTTAAAGACTTTGTAATCGCACCATCAGGGCGGGAATGAACGCAATTGACAGGTGGAAGCAAAGAAGAGACACGAACGGCAATGCGTATAAGCAGCGCACGAGAACGAGTGGAGGATAAAGAAGGGAAATCTTGAGGGGAAACAAAGTACGGATACCCAGGCAGTATCTTTGCTATATCCGCGGTGAGTGGAGAGGCGCGTAGGTAATGAATCACGTCACCCTTAGCTTCACCGCACGGCCAGGAAGGCGAAGAAAGAAGTGCAAAGCGATGGAAGTACGAAGGAAAGCGGCCATGGCCTTGATGTAGCGGCGGCGCACTACATCGAGGCATCCTAGTCACCACAATGTGCGACCCGAGCTTCATTCCTGATCGACGAGACGCTCGATCGCATGGAACCTCACGTGATAACGAGAGAACTGCTCCAGTGAAGCTACAAATAACGCAGAGTGGCTCGACACCGACAGTTCTGCTTATAATGGTAACTGCACGGGCGGAGCATCGAAAGAAATGAAAACTGTCGCGCATCATATTCGACACCGGTACTGAGCAGCTATCGAAGGAGATCAACTACAGACTGCTCGATACCTAGATCCTCACAGTGGTGGTGTTTAGAGGCGGCAAGAACGCACAAAATGACAGAACGTACGAAATCGACGCTTTTGAAACACCGACCATCTGTGAGCAGGAACTACCTTGTCGGGACGAAAATATACTGAAAAACTTAGCAGAATTGGGCTGTATTCTGGGAGACAACCTAAACGCACTGGAAAACCGCTAAATTTATATTCTGATCGAATCGCACCATTACTGGGGAACGGTGACGGGACGGATCCATCAGCTGAACGGCAGCCTGACCGCTGCAGAAACCATGTCTGGATGGGCGGTTCAGGGCCGAAAGAGTACACGCTCTCCGGACGTGAGTTACACCCAGGCGATCGTTATGAGAGCGTCAGTGGAAGAAAAAGCCCCTTCGGTCATTCTGAAGCAGTTCAGAGAACTCGAGAGCTGAGGAGTTGTGGGTACACCGACAGAAAACCCCTGCGAGAACGAACTGAAACGAAGGTCTGCGTGAAGCATCAAAACATGCAATCGGAGGTGTGAAGTCGGCCTCCCACGAAAGCCAAAAGCGCAACAAGCGACCAACGTGACAAAGGATGAGTTCGAGCGCCGAACTTTAGATAACCTTCGGCAGAGCAATGGAGTGGCTGAAAAGGTGGTGCATCGGGTGTGACGTGTCAGCAGTGCACTGCTTCGCCGTTAAGTGCTCCTACGGGACCGCTGGCAAACGACCGGACAACACGAGCGGTCCCCTTCAAGGTGGTCGGCACTCACTATGCAGTACCATCCCATGCAAAGAACAATAAGGCGTGTGCAAAGCCTACACAGTGTTGTTTACATGTGCGCTCACGCAAATTGGCACCATTCTTTGCGACGTCGAAGCCGTCGTAAATTCTTGGCCGCTGACATATGTGCACAATGAGATCGGCGAGAGCGACCCCTTTACGCCATCCAGCTTCCTCTTTGGGAGGCAGCTAAAGACACTCCCGACAGCGGATGGGGAGCCTACCGCTTCGACTCCTGGGATGCTTCGCTCGTTCTGGCGACAAAAGAAAGATTCCAGAACCGTTTCTGGAAAGCCTGGCGAGCGAGGTGCCTCTGCGAGTTAAGGTCAGCTTGCACAGCGAACCAAACGCAATCTCCCTCGCCTAAAGTGGGACAGCTGGTGCTTGTCAGAGAGCCGTATGGAAGATGAGTTAAGTGGGAAGAGGGTTGTACGGTAAACAACAAAGTTCGTTCGTGCGAATTAAAGATGTCAGGCGGCTCTGTGTGCCGAAGGCCAGTGCAGCTTGTGTATCCTCTAGATATCTAGGGCGAGATCCAGCAGCGGTTCCTTTCAGGAACCGTTCATTTTGAGATGACGTAAAATCTACGTCAGCGAGAGAGGGGCCAGTGCGCTAGGAGGAAAACGGGAAAGACACCGGCCAATCGATGAGCGCGGCAGCATACGTCGATTTGCTTCACGCCTGTTCGGCTTTTTCGGGCCCATGTACTAGATAAGTCGCTGCAGGCATGGATTAATTATAACATCGTTATAATAACAAATGATATTTACATGCAAGTTGTAATATGCCTGAGATATCCCAGTAAAGAATCATTGCAGCCTTACTTGGCTCAAGTTTTCTTTTTTGGCCGATATATGGTGCCGCATGCGTGCGGTATAAGCAACCTGCAGTATCCAGACGGCGCTAGTGGAGCGTAAGGCTCCTCCATTTTTTTAAAGGTAGCGACAACTACTCGAGCGCACTCTCGAGGGGTCCAGGGGACAGCGCTAGCAGACGACGCGCCGCACTCTTTCGTGCACACTTCGTACTCATGAAGCAGCGCTCGGTGCACACATAAACCGGTTAATTCAACAGATTTGTGTCCTATCCTGCTCAAGAAGCTTCAAAAGACAGGAATAATAACTTAAATATGCGTGTGCAGCATAAAATGGAGGAGCCTTAGTGGAGCGTAGCGTTCAGCGCCGCCAACAGCGGCGCCGAGTAATCTGGGGCGGCCGGCGCGGTCGTGTTGCGTTCGCATTGTACGGCGGGAAGCATCTCGGCTCTCATTTTCTACGGTTTTAAAGCAATCTAATGTATTCAGAGCAACTTCCGAAAACCAATACTGGTGAAAGGACACCGCCTGTTAGAGAATGGCCATGTTTAGAACGTGAACGGTGTCGACGTCACCGCGAAGTGCGCGTCGCTCGCGACGGAACATCAGCGCACACAACTTTGAATTTCGAGCGAGTATACAATTTTTTTTTTGTAAGAAATTTATTGCCCCAGGGCATCATTAGGATATGTGATGACGTATTAAGAAATGATTAAATGAATGAAAAATATTTTAAACGTAGCTTTTCAATTACCTACTGCGTTCACACCTCACACCCAAATATTGAAAATGAGGAGAGAACCTGAGAAGCGATTGATTGCCATGACTTCCTTTTTTTTTTTTTTGTTCTGCTGTTTATTACAGCAGCATAATTGCCTCGCGGTTTCGCGAACACTTTTGTTCGCGGTGCACCTTTCGACAGTGCCGCGGAGGTTACAGAAGACAGTGCAGTGGCCGCTACGGATGTCGTGGCGATTGCAAGCACTGTGCAGTTGTAGTGCATGCATCATCAACGAAAACTGGCATGCATTTTGTACCTCCGTGCCTCAAGTTTGGGAAAGGCTGGCGGGATATGCTGGCACTCAACGGCAAAGATTCCGTAAATGAGGTCGTTAGAGTTAGGATTTTTTACTGTTGTTCCTAATGATGGAACGGTCTAATGACTGGGACAAGAAACTCTTGAGCTGCTTGAGCAGTCGGTGCAAGAAATGTTTGGCGCAAAATGATAGAACGAAGTTCTATGCTCCGCGTACACGGTATCACGGGCCTCCACAGTCCGCCACTTCGACTTTTTCAGCACCTTAACAACTAATTTACAGATAAATATTCCTATCCAAATCTGTAATTGGAAGTTTTGAACATATTTTGGCTTTAAGGTTCTGAATAGACACCGTAAGAAATCCGGTTCACAGATCCAAGAGTGCTACGGGACTCTGGATGATACGTCCTTTAAAAGAAGGACAATGCCACTCGATCCTGCACAGCCAGATTTTACAGTACACGCCAGATTTTACAGCGCAGTGGTGGTGGTGGAAACGTTTATCGGAGCACGTACTGAGGAGAGTGCCCCAACCAGCGTGCGACTTCCCGAGTCAGAAGTTTATACCGTTTCCTCCACTCAACGGGCAATCCTCTTATTTTAGCTGCTTGGCGTCTGTATGCTCGGTGTCTGTACGCCATTGGCCCCATAGCAAAACGAATTTAAATTTCATTACTCTCTCACAGCCACTATCCCCTTCTCTCATCATTCTCCCCAGCAAGCGGTACGCTCAAGTTTCCTTCGCGATCGTGGCAGTCTTTCTCGCCGCCCCTGCGCTTATTTTTATTCTTCGCATCCGTAGTAGTCGAAGCATCGCACGAGACCACTGAAGTCACTAAATGAGTAGATCACATTCACTCGGATAACCAAACGCGAACGCAAAAGGAACACATCGGCCGCAACATACACGGCGTCAGCTTCTACGCCACGTCATTATTAGCTCCCATCGGCCGTCAGGTGGCGCCATATGCTTAGGTAAACTTCATTACACTTCGTCTGCTGCTGTTTTACGCGTGCGCGGTATTGTTCCAAACTTTTCTGACAAAAGCTCCGAAATGGCTCAAGCGGACCACCGGCCTCTAGGCGCTCATGTTTCGCAGTAGCAGCGCCTTATTTTAGTTGAGTTTATGGAGCAACATCCATGCCTCGTAAAGGGATCGTCGATGCTGACGTCAGAAATTACCAAGGCGTAGTTGTGGCGCGAGCTCGCCACTGCTCTGAACGCCGAAGGGCCTGCGACGACAACCGTCGAGCAGTGGTGGAATTACTGGAAAAAAGAGGTGTACAATTCTCGCCATGTGCAGCCGTTGTGGCCGCTGAATACAGGTAAGCGCTTGATCGGGTAGGTACTGCTGCTGTTGTGCGACAATTTAGCGCTTGTTTATTTCTAAGGGCACCGGCGACAGCCGTTTGTCGGCCCTTCGGTGCCACATCCTCTCACTTGTCGGCCGCTCAAGCACGTTGAATGTGTGCGACGACATTTATGACGAGGTATGTTTGAGTTTGAACAAACAAACAAAAAAGACACCAGAAGTGTACCATTCGCCCAATCCTTATTGTCCTCAAAGGAATGAACAGCTGGCGTGTCCGCGATTTGCAATGAGCGATGTTATGAGAGAATACTAAATAATCTGCTCCGAACGGTAGGGATATAAGCCTTCAATGCTTCAAAATATGTTAAATACCTTGAACATTCTTGGACATTCTCAAGTTCTGAATCTATCCTGTGTGCTCCTTTTATTTGTGCTTAACTGCAACACATGCTACTCTTTGAGATCATTCATGTTGAACGAAATGACTCATAAATCGCATCCATAGTATTCGCTGTGATATATTTGTGCATTCAGGAGCGGAGTACCCCACCACTTTCGTTTTGTTTTCTTTTGAAGGTAATAAGGGTCTCTTATGTAATCAGAGATTATGTAATTTTTCGTAATTGTATAGTCATTCCACCCCATGCGCTTATTATAGCAACGGGCCGTTCTTATGTACGTACAGACTGGCTGGCGTCTTCCCCTTTAGGTGACATGGCCCGCTACAACGCCCGCAAAGTGGAATTGCGACCCCATCTCCAGGACGTAATACTGCACCGTAGTAGAACGAAACATGCAAAAAACATGAAGCTTTCCGCTGGACCGTTAGGAGCCTATGTCACCCAACTTCACCTGGCTGCTCATTGTTGTCGTTCATAAGAGCCTCGTCACTGCTGACCACCTGGCTCCCGTGGTCACTGGGTGCTTCCGCGACTCGCAGTGGCGTCGGCAGTTACAGCGGGCAGAACGAAGTAGACTGCACTAGTCACATAACTACTGTGTCCAACGTTAAGAGATTTTTCTGAAAGACATGACTAATGTGCAAGATTCGCTCATTGTGGATGACAGCACAGACGTGTCATACACGAAGGGACTAGCTGTCGTGGCGCGTTTCTTTTCTAGCTGCAAGTGATTTTGTCACAGCTTTTCTCGGCTTTGTGGCAGTGCCTGATGCGTCTGCGGAAGGACTGTTTTGTCAGTTAAAGGCGCTGCTGGGTGATACCAAACTTAATATCAAATGCTCAGTGGGTCTTGGGGCAGATGGGGCAAGTGTTATGTATGGGCAGCTTAACAGAAAATGGCATGCGTGTTGTGTCGCGATTGTCCCAACATAGCAACCGACAACAGGAGGAAGCCAGGCAAACACTGCGCGTCATAAGTTCAATCCGCTACCTGTGCCGCACAGGCTAAGCTTTTCAAGGAAAAATGAAGGATGACGGAAATCTATCTCCTCGATGAGAGGTCACAAGACGTGCCTTGTTTGAAGAGGTGGATGGAGCAGCGTGATGAATGGCTGAGCAGCGATCTACAGAACAAGCTCATATAGATTATGGCTCATAATGTACAGAGGGACATAATAAAATAAATAAAATGCAGTCCATTCTATGCAATTATCGCTGGCGGCACTACAGATGTGACAGGCGATGAACAAATCACATTTTCTGTGCGTTGGGTAGATGGAATCACACTAGAGATTCGAGAATTCATTGGCATGTGCAATGCACCAGACAGCACAGCTGAGACTTTGTATAAAGCCGTAAGCAATACGATTTTGCGTCTAGGTCTGAACTTTCATAATCTGAGGGGTCATTGTTTTGACTGGGCTGCGAACATGTGAGGAAGATTTAGTGGGGTACAGAAGCGCATCACGGACACAGAACCACGGTCAATTTTTGTGCATTGCAGTAACCACTGCCTGGACCTGGCACTACAGGCGGTCGCGAGGAGCTGGGATATCGTAGGAGACGCTTTGAATACATTAAAGGATGTTTCTAATACAATCTTGGATTCAAAAAACAAAGACCGGAAGGACTATTCAAAAATAGTCCTTCCTCCTGGTAATGAGGCAGGTGAACAGCATTTTCATAGTCCAAACACCTACTGCCGCTGTGTCCAATAGGATAGACAGTAAGGGTAGGCTCAATGGAGAGGTTCCTCATGAACTACGAAAGGGTGCAGGCGACTTTCCAGAAGCTGGTACAAATGCAGAGCTCTCTTCCTGGCACTGTGAAAGCCACTCTGAATTCGAGAAAATATTGAAGAAATTCGAAACTTTGTTAGGCATTACCCTTTCTATAGCTCTATTTGGCCCATGCGAGGAGCTGGCGAAAGTGCTTCAACGCCCAAGGTATCGCGCAGCCGGAGCAAAAGAAGCAGCAGAGGCGCTTTGTGACACCTTGTCCAGGCTACGCTCTGATGCCGCAGTTTACATCATATGGCAGCGGAGAAATTTGAAAGCAGCGCAGCTAGGGATAAAGGAACCTCGGGCACCTAGATTATCGAAGGCGCCAAGGAGGCTTGAATTTAAAGATAATCCTGCGGAGCCTGCAGCGCTTGACTGCAAGTTGTCACAAATAAATTATTATTATTATTATTATTTTTTTTTTTTTTTTTGCTGCTATCGATCGGATCGCCAGCGAGATACGGGAGCACATGTTGCAGATTTTGACCTTAACAGACTTTCAGCTCAGCTTGTGCGTTTGCCGACGCTCCTGTGTGAAGGTCCGACCACAAGAAAAACGTAGGTTTCGAGAAAATGACTGAAAACATGACTGAAAACATGACTGAAAACATGAAAACATGACGTATGACTGTGGTAACTTCGTGGTGTGCGGCGTACTACAAAACCACTGCTTCGCGTTGAATTCCCCGACATCGGGGCCTGCTTGTAAAGTGCACTCTTAATTTTTGCGACAGGTAAAGAATTTAAAATGTACACATACATGAAAGAGTTTTAACATTTTGACAAGCGAGCGAAGCCAAGAGCAACACGTGCAGTGAGGGCGTCGATGGCCGGCGTGCCGCTTTTGAAGGTGAGTAACTTGCGACGTGTCTGTTCTACTAGCGCTGTCACCTCTGCCCACTTGCAAGTGGCGTGTTACAACTGTATCAACAGTTATCTCTGCTCATCGCGCTGTTGCGAACTTGGGTTCCATGGGTTATGTGCATTTCAAGCAGAGCTACTTAAGCCGACACTAAATTTGTAAAACATGCTCGGCGGCTGTGTAGCTTATGCGGCAAGCGCGTGAAAGTATTTGCTCGAACTTCTGTCCCCCAAATTAAGCAACTGCATTGCTTCGTTTTACTCCTGAAACAGCGCCTGTGCAAACCTCGATCGGCGTTTGCCGACTACCACCACTAGAAATATGCATTTCGCGGCCATGTCAGCTTTGAAATTGGGGCAATTAATGCGCGCTCTCTTCAAGATGTGCTCTGCCTTCAGTGGCAGCTAACAATGGATTTAGTGAGCTGCAAGTCGTGTTGCGCACAATGGGCAGCCGGCCACTTTTGATGTTGAGCTGTTGCATGGGTGAATGCCTGTTGCAACAGCGAACAAGCAGTATTATGTCCCGGAGCACGAAAATACCGCTGCAGACTCCATGCGCATAAAGGGCTCCAAACCGAAAAGTGAATGTTTGGAAGACGCTCCTTGTGACCATACGCAACGATACTGAAGACAACGAGAGGGCGTAAAAAAAAAAATGCTCCGTATGCGCTACCTCGAGGATTCTATATTGAAAAGCTTTACTTAAACCCACGGCTGTAAGAGGTGCACCGCTGTCGTAAGTGATCTAGAAAGGCTTTAAACGCAGACCGTTTGTAGAATGTGTAGGACATCTAAAATCACCTTAGAAACAAATTCGAAACTAGGAAGGCGAAGCGAAAGCTGAAATTGCACTGTTATGCATTCTCGCAGAACATGTCTGTTCGTTTTGACAGACACAATGACGCTTTTTTTTAAATAATGTTAAGTACTCGTTATCTGCAAAACGCCATTTTTTGCGTTTCTGAATAAATGCACGGAAATTTACGTAAAAAAGAGATAGATGAACACCCAGGCGAAGTGTGCTAGCGAACCCGAAAGACAGCGGCGCAAACAAATAAAGCAACCCCCTGGTACGTATACGTGTGGCCGCCCAACAACAGCAAAGAAGTTCTTGATTGCCGCTAAACGTGACGAGAATGATAAAAGCCAAATACAACATGAAAAAAATTATATCAAGGTTTTGTCCGGATAGTACAGCGCACAGTCAGAGTAGCTGAAGCGTCTTTGCTGCGAGATGGACAAGCGCAATACGTACTGCGCACACAAATTCTTTGTTGTAAATCAGTTACCAATCGTGTGCAATCATTTTCTTCAAAATTTCAAAGAAAAGTATTATGTTCGTATTTTAGCAAAGCAGAGACAAGCTACGAGTAAAGTCTTTGTTTCTCGTGTGCCAGGAGTAGTGATTGTTCTGTTTTTCTGATGAGCCCCACATGTCTGCGACCTGTATTTCTCGCTTTTCACACCTCGCACTGGTTACCAAATAAAAAAAAAAAAAAAAAAAAACGAACCTGTTCACGAGCCGTACAAATACGAAAAGAAATGCATGAAAACAGCGCAGCGATTCCGCGAACGGAGAATCCATTCTGTGCTACGCACTGCAACATTCAAGCAAATAGCATTAACCGCTTAGCGCACACACAGATCGGCAGGGACAAAAAAGTTCCGTCACTCACATGAGGAGAGACGCAAGCCCGCTCTCTCGAAGGAAGATGCAGGCACGGCTATGGGATGCTACTCGTGGTTCCCAAGGAGGCTCTGGCTGCTGTCCCCCGACATTGCGTCGCGGATCTGGCAGCGAACGCACGTGTATCCACGACAGAGTCTGCTGCAGACGTCAGCTAATAAACGTATTCGCAGAAGATTGGGCTAAGAGGCATGCGTTCACTAACTCACCGCGCTCCGGAGTCGGAGCTTCGTCGGCGTCGCCGAACGTGGCAAAAGGTACGCCCGCCGGCCTCTGTGCGCTCGTCCAACTCGCCACTGCCACTTCTAAGTCCTGTGGAGTATTCTTGGGGAGGGGATACTAGACCTAATGTCGTGGCGGCACTCTTGGCGTCCGGGGGAACGGGGGAGGGGAGGGGGGGGGGGGCTGCAGCGCCTTGCACGCTGCAGCTACGAGGGGCGTGAAGGAAGGCACTGGTCCGGGTACCGCAGTGCTGGCAAAAGCCAGCGAGATGGGGCCGATGGCTCGGGGACTACACACCGAGGCTGGAGCAGGAAGGACTGTGTCCCCAAGTAAGCGAGCAGAACGCGCGAACGCAGGAGGGAGGTGAGGGAGGATAAGGCCTACGAGTGTGCGGCGAGAGCGGGAGCGCACGAGCTCGCCGGAGCAAGCGCCGCACACACCCGCTTCTGCCGAGCTCTGCCACTGCGCCTAGAATCATCTGCACGCTTCCTGCATAGTCTTTCCCTCCCCCTTCTACCTCGAGCTGTGAAGAGAGAGTAGAATTTACTGGCTATTCCCCATGGGAGAAAATGGAGGGAAAGAAATAAACGTGCGGGCAGCGCCCACTTATGCGGACTCATTCCACACTATCACGGAGTTTTAGAATAGGGGGACCCAAACCGCCCAAACCAAGACTTGGGGCCCGCAAGGAAATAGCATGCGGCGGCGCAACGTGCTAGCCGAGCGGCGAGTTTTTAGATTAGCGATTGCCACGCCCCAAAGAAGCCGGGCTATGCCGGGCTTGCGTTCATCGATTGCAGCGCCATTACGGTAAGCATTGAAAATGCATTCAAATAGAAATAAGCTAACGACGCTATTTGATGGATAAAAACTGCTACAAACTGAATAGTATCAGTTAAAATCGGCCATTCTTAGCCAATCCAGTCCTAGCGTGGTTCTGGTGGTTCTGGGTTTAGCTCACGGTGGTTTAACTAGTTTAACTTCTCTTGAATCGTGAGTGTACCAAGTGTACTGTCTGGGCGTGTTATTTTCGTAATGCCGAAAATGGTCCAGGCTCACGCCAGTGTGCTGTGCGATCAGCTATTGTATTTAGATCTCAGCTGGGCGGAGCTCGAAGATCTTTTTCTTGGTCGTCGGCTGCGGCACTCACCGACGACACAACGCTACAAGTAGAGCATCGGCCTGCTGAATGCTGAAGCTTTGGAAGAGGTGTTCCGAAGAATTTTTCGGTTCCATAAGGAACACGCGGATGGGCTGAAAACCGCGCTAAAAATTCCCGAAATGCTGGAGAGCAGCCAAGGTGTGCACGTGTCGGGCAAAGAGGCTACGCTCATAGGACTAGGACGAAGGTGTGCGCGTATCGGGCAAAAAGGCTATGCTCATGGAACTGCGACGCCTCGCCTACCCAAACCGCTGGTGGGATTTGGAGCCAATTTTCGGCCGACACAGCTCTGATGTCGAGCATCGTGTCGAAATTGTTTTGCCACATTGAGGAAAACTTTGGCCACCTCCTCGACGACATGGGAAAACATCAATGGCTTGGCGTGGAAAACCTCCAGGAATACGCGAACGTGAGTGCTGCGTTGGATTGCTCACAACTGCATGATATGTGATATTAGCTGTTGTGTCTGCAAGGTTATATAATTTCCTAAAGGTTCTGTAATCAGAATGTGGCCCTAATATAGCAGCGCATGGAGTGTGAACTGCACGACGATTTGGATCTGAGCTAGTTGATTCATGTGGAACTAGATCCTAGCAGCGAAAAAGCTTTCCATTCATTTAATCATTCATTCAGCCTTCATCGCATACCCTACTGATGCTCTGAGGCAATAAATATCGTTAAAGAAAAGTTTTCAGAGCCCTAGCTTTTGACTAATGCGGGTTTTGTTTGTGCATCTAGCCGCAAGGGGGAACAGCGCAAGCTAAACACGGACAAAAAGGGAGGACGAGACACACACTGCGCTGACTTACAACTGAAGGTATATCTCAGACACGTCGGTGAACCTTGCGATGAACCAACTAGCCCGCAACGTTTTGTTCAAGTTCGCCTCTAGCCGCTCTCGCCCCTTCTTTATTTTGTTGTAATCTCGCCGCTGGTGTTTTAGCCAGGTTTCTTCACACATTGTGTTTAGCTTTTTATCTCTTCCGGGTTGGCCGGCTACACCACCCACGTTCGCACGTTTTCTTGCTTTTATTTTGCTTTTATCCCATGGCTTTGACTTCTCATCGCCACCACTAAGAGTATTTTTTTGTGTTACTGCCTCTCGTTCCCTCTCCCTTTTGACTTTATATGCTTCTGTGCCCTTGAATAAAGATCAGTTGCTAGTCAGCCTCATGTCCTGTTGTCTTCCTTGTGTGTGTTTTTCTGTTAGGCTGTAGTTCCACCTTTGAAAGTAAACTATATATATATATATATATATATATATATATATATATATATATATATTCAACTTCTTGCCACTATGCATTTGTAATGTTCTCATAGCAGAGCTAACCATATCACCTTATTCAATGCTTAATGACGTACACTTCAGTGGATATTTTATATTATATATATATATATATATATATATATATATATATATATATATATATATATATATATATATATATATATATATATATATATATATATATTACCTCGTAAATGTTTTATTTTGCTGCACCTTCAAACAACATGCTTCTTTTTGTGCAGGCTGTACACAACAGAGGTGCCCCACTGACAACTTGTTGGGGTTTTGTGGATGGCACTGCAAGGCCAATTTGCCGACCATCCATTTATCAACGTGTTTACTTCTAGGGCCTCAAATGAGTGCACGCAGTGAAGTATCAGGCCGTGATGTGTGCAAACGGCATCATCTGCGAGCTCGTTGGTCCCTTCCCCGGACACAGACATGATCCTGGTGGGTTCAAGTTGTTTCCATTTCGTTTTGCACTTGAATGAACACAACTGTGGTGCCATATTTCTAGACTTGGCGATAAGTGATAACCTATTCGGGGCCAAAAATCAGTCACTGTGGAAAGTGTACATCTTTTTAAATAAAGTATATAATGGCTTCACGCTATCTATTATGTACCAGCCTTGATTGCAAACAGATGGAAATCAATGAAACTGTTCGCCCACATCTGCATGAATAGAAAAACGTTTGATTTTTTTTTTATCTCGGAAGTCCATTACAGGGCATGTTTGTGATGTTAGCTGGATTCCTAGGTAAAAGCTAGTTGGAATCACGCAAGAAATTTCTTGAGTAGTTCGCAGGCATGGAAAAAATACAAAAACATTTTAGATAAGGCTCTCACAATAAACACACACATTTTAGATATTTCTTCTATTACACATCGAATGCAAATCATAGAAATATACACCCAAAAAGATACATTCAGAATGCAATAGTCGCTTGGTAAGACTGTTTAAATAAGCAACAAAATACAACACACAAAAAAAGAGATGCATGCTTAATTATATGGCCATATATCTAGATTTGAAAGAAATGGACTTAATTGTAGCTGCTATGCTTGGTGGTAGGCTCCTAAATATTTCACTCTATGCCTAAGATGCATTTTGTACTTTACCAATCTCATGCACATGAGCTAACCACTTTATATATCATGTCTTTTACAGGAATGCTGCGAGAAAGTGGGCTCTATGAAAAGCTTGAAAACCTTGTTCAAGGGGCCCAGTACACTATATACGGGGACCCAGCATACCCTCTGCGGTCACTACTAACGCGCCCGTATGCAGGGGCATCTTTAACCTTGCCGCAGCAAAGGTTCAATGCTGGGATGAGCACAGTACGCCAAGCTGTGGAGTGGGGTTTTAGAAAAACCATAAGTCTGTGGGCATTCCTTGATTATAAGAAAAAACCACAAACTTCTGCTCCAGAATGTACCACAAATGTATTGGGTAGCAACTGTTAGGTTGGGAGCCTCCGGCGCCTAACAGTTTGCCGGCCGCTCCGGTTCCCCTCCTCCCCTTGCTCGCCGACGTCGTCCCTCTGTTGTGTGCGTCCGGCGGAACACCCCGCGGTGAAACAATAGCCATCGCCGGAGCGCTGAGTCTTTTGTCTCGAGGTGCGCGACTCGGACGGACCCTCGCGAGCCCTCCAGGTTCTGAGAATTGTGTATATGGCCCTCGAAAATGCTGCGCGCGGATGCCCCAGAAATGGGGACGGGATGGGGACCGCTACTACCGCTACCGCTCCTTGGACCGCACGTGTGGCTCCTGCTGCGCGATGCTTTTGTTCGTTGAGTGCTTTTCCGTGTCGGGCCGCGGGGCTGTAGCCATGTGTTTGGACATTCGACAGTTTAGAGGAAACGCGTGGTGTGGGAAAATAAAAAACTTCGTTAGCCCCATCACGCCATTGGCCCATTTAGGTTGGTCTAAACATTATCGGATTGGCCACCAGAAGCTGGGCGGTGATTGATATGTAGGAGGTGCCCCAAAAACCTGGGAAAGCTGATTTAAGGGGGCGTTTTGGCGCGAAATGGGGAGAGAGCGCCAGGTCTCGGCTGCCTCTGGACTGTCCTCGTTTTAACTGCCTTGTACGTCTTTGGCCCTGTCTTGAATAAACGGTCTTTATATTCAAGACTTCTCCAACTTTCAAAGTGTCGCCGGACGAGCGGACGAAGGAGCTTGGCGCTCTTCGTTCGACCCTATACGATCATCAACGTCCTCACCCCGTTCGCAATTTAACTGGTGCCGTGACCAGGATCGTCCGAGCGGCTTACTGCGAAGTTGTAGATAGCACCTGCTGGAAGCGTGACCGGGCCCTTGTGAGAAGTACCGGGGACCAAGGTCCAAGTGGGGCGGCATCCCAGTGAGAGACCTCGGGAGTCAAGGCTCCGCGATAGCTCCGAGCGAGAAGTGGCGGAGGAAGTGAACGAACAGCTACCGACGAAGCGGAGCGCTGCGAGAGCGAGGCCATGGTTCCTGCACTGTGCGGCACCTGTGGGGACTTCGCGACGAGCCTGCGGTCAGTGGTGGACGCAGTACTCATACCGGTACTTATGACGCAACCTGCTGCGGCGCTACGGGGCAAGCTTCATGGTAGACAGCCCGAGAACTGAGTGAGTTTCTCCGCTCTCACTTTAAATGCCTCGGCGTGTGTGCATGAACCGCAGAGTTTATGTAAAGTAATGCGCAATGGCTGCATTTGTCTGGTGGAGGGACTTGGACTGTGGATATGGCGCTCGGTGCGCACCGATGTCAGAGGCTTTTCACATTTTCGCATTCATATTATTTACGTTATTAGCGGCAGTGTGTTGAGTGGCCAAAGTATGCTCGTAAATGCCTGGCAAATACAGGGGCACTCGGCGGTGTCGACATATTTTTTTTTTATCATGCACTCTTCTACTTGACAGACAGAAGTTACCAACCTGAACACTTCCATGAAATTAGGATCTGTAATTGTCTCAGCCGGAATAATAATAATAAAATGCACTAATTGTGCTCCGCATCTTCCTCCGTTATGATTTTTCCTCCCAAGACGTGAGTGTTTGTACTGAAGTAGACGCAACAGCAGTGCGACACTGCATCAAGATCAATTCGTTTCATTCTGCGGCGCAGCTCACCACAAGATTTGTTAGACAAATGTAAGGTTTTGAGCGTCACATTGAATCTCTCGATGCCAGCCGAAGTGGCCTTAGCGCGTTCTGGCAGGATGTCTCGGCAGCCTAAGCGCTACGTTGAGTGCTTTTAATGTAAAAACAGCTAAATTTTCCGCATGTAATTGCGTCATCCAAGAGCTCCGCGCTCGGGACCATGCTCTTGCTGTACCCCCTTTCTCGCCGCCTTTGTTCTGAAGAATTGTGTGGCCGAACTGCTTCTCAGCAGGCGCCACTGGTGTTCTACCGAGCACTTACCAAACGTGTCACCTCTACCAATATGAAACTAATCAAAGGAAAGCTTATATGTCTTGCTAGTCACACACATGCGACTGAAACTTGAAATCTAACGAAGTAGCATACCAACGACTGATAGTTTGGAATGCGCACAACGGTGTCATTGAGTGAATTTCAAAGCAAGACATGAGTGTTGAATATTTGGAGGGTACGGTGTAGTAATTAAGGTAAGTTTGCTAGGAACGTGCCTTGGTACTTATGAAAGATTTGGGGTTCCAAAGCCATATTACAACTCTCAGATTGTAGGATGTGCAGACTGGGCCCTTTGGGAAGCCTCCATCCAATCAGTCTTGTAAATTCCGTTCCCGACATCAGTGGCAGCGAACAAACCGTTGGCGAAGACACCAGAGAACTCCCTGCTGTCCACGGCCGGACTAAATGCAGCGGCACGCGCTGTGTCACGGCCTCCGCATTCGCCTGGCGAGCAAGGCAAGTTTTTCGCAGCGCCTCGCACCTACGTTCGCCGCGTGAGGGCGCTACGGGCCTGCCCAGGCATGCCCTCTGTGTTGTTAGCGTAACGCCAGAAGCACGCTGAATTGCAGCAGGAAGTGTGGCTCAAGCTAGCACTTTTTGATTTTTCAAGCTTTCGGGCACACTTCACGTGGGCGGCTTGTGGTCACAGATTTGATACACTTTGACCCGTGTCTCTCCAGCGACGATTCATCAGTTTCGGAAGCCAATGAGTGTTACAGCTATAAAATAAAGCGCCAACATTAACAGAACACAAGGAAGTGAAACGGACAAGCGCTTACTGCAACTTATTACTCTTCGGTAGGTCACAGGTACACTCCAATTCATGGCTATATTCCCTAAACATTTATAGAATTATTACACAGTGAATTATAGAATTATTCACTGTGTGTCGGACAGACGATGGGTCCTGTTTGGTTATCACCAAATAATTATCTACGTGTCAGAAAACCTTCTTAACTTATTTACAGGTCAGGAAAGGCACGGCATCTGTCACACTTTCTCCGGCAAGTGTGTTTGGACGGTAACAACACCGCTACTGTCACGTAGCGTTCCATGGACCCTTTCAAGTCGTCTGGAATGCTGTCGGCGCCCCAGACTGCGGCGCTTCGTTTGGCCCCAGCGGCTGTCACGCTAGGAGGGCCACCCCTCTTTATGGAAAGCGCTCACGTTCATCATACCTTTCCTTGTAGCCACCCTACCATATTGGAGGGCTTCGGCGTAATTTAGACCATCTGGGGATCTTTAACATGCACACACACCGCTTAGCACACGGATGCCACTCCCTTTTGCCTCCATCGAAACGCAGCCCCCGGCGGCGTCGGGTTCGAGCCCGGGTACTCTGCATAGAACGCTGGTGAACCTTGATGCGTTCAACGGAACCCTGATCGAGTTTGATGCAACGCTTGGTTGCCGGCAGCAAAATCTTTCCCTCCACATTCGGTTCAGCAGCGTTGAAACCCTCAAATGTTTTTGACAAAACACGATTTCGTGCTTCCCGAAAGGTTATGTTTTCTTTGACCTTAATGGTAATAATTTCTTTTTCTTGCCTTCATAGCAGGCATATGCGCGAGTAGGCAGGATGACTACCCTCACGGCACACAATTTTGCACATCTGACTTGGCCCCGGCAAGTCTGAGAGCAGTAATCATAGCGTTGGCACTTAATGCAGCGTCGAGGATTTGCAATATATTTCTTGAGTTGAAGTTTTTCACAACTCATTTTTATTCCATACACATTTGTCACGTTTTAGTCTCTGAGGCCCTCCAAGAGCCCCTCTACAGTCAGGCATCTGAGATCATCATCAGAGAACTCCGCGGACAGTGTTCAGAGAACGGTGTGGACTGATCTTCACTGTTATTTCACCAAATGACCTTAATGTGGCCAGTTCTTTATGCTGATAATTATACAGGATTTCTAGTGGGTCTCCGTTTGGAAGTTTTTTTTGCAGCCCTAACCTATTACTTCTGTCAGCATCTTGGTGACTATGAAAGCAGAGATTTGTCAAGCTGTTTTCTCAGCGTTGTCACTGTGTACCACATGAAAGCGTGGGAACCTGTTTGCATATTTGAAAATAAGTTGGAGGTTTCGTCGGTGCTACCCCTTTTTCGGGATCGATCATGTGATAGTTGAGAAGCCATAAAATACTGTTGTTGTTCGACCAGGTTGGCGGCCTCCCAACACCGAGCCCAACACGGGGATGGGGCAGGAGTTTTCTGAGAAAGTCCAGCCCACGCCAGCCGTACACCCCGAATATAGCCAAATATGTCGTAACACAGGGTGGTTTGCCACACAAGGTTTACCCTCGCCGCCTGGAGGAAGGAGAAATCCGAGAATAGAGGAGAGAGGGCTGTCGTAAGAGAGACGACAGGAAAGCAAAAGATGGAGGGGAGGATAGGAAAATGTGACTGCCGATTTCCTACGGTCGGGTCAGGCCGGAGGTGCCGTCTCTGGGAATCATGGGCTAAAGTGGTGTGCTGCCTCCGCCGAGGTGCCTTAAAGGTCCAAACAATTGGCATCGGCTCAACTACCGGGATCATCTTTTCCCCAGACAAGACGAAGCCACACATGGCTAAGCGTGGATTCTCAGGGTCCGTGGTGTCGCACAGTACAAGCAAACATCTCCTTTAACAAATGACCCCTGCTGTGTAATAGCGACAAAAATGTTTCCGGATTTATGAGCAACTAGACGGAGTACTGAAAAATCAAACCATTTTTTTTTTTTTTTTACAATGAATAACTTAAGTGCACCAGGGAGCGGGTCACGGCCCTACGGTCCACCTCCCTGTTTCCAGGGCAGAGCAAACGAGAATGTGGAGGATTGGATCCGCCTGTACGAGCGGCACGCAAAAGTACTCGCTTGGTCGGAGATATGGAAGGTGGATAATATCATACGTGCTCAGCGATGGAATAGCGCCGTACTGCGGGAGCAGTCACCTGCACGTCAAATGGAGAATTGGCAGCAATGGCAGGAGGTTCTTCGGCGGGTCTTTACCGGCGAACACGTTCAAGATTGCGTGTACATGCAGTTTCAGAAAAGGCGAAAACTCGCAGTTCAAACACACAGGCAACACATATCCAGTATATTGCAGCTCTGCTTCCAAACCAACACATCGACCCCGGAAGCAGGAAAGGTATGATGCCTATATGACGGGGCCTACACTCTTAAAAGAAACAGAGCTGGACGTGGAAAATCGCAAGTTTGACTTCTCATTACCACTTTGTGACTCTTTTTTGCATAAACGGCGTGCCTCGTAGCCTTAGTCGCTATGGGATGTTAAAGCCCACAAACCAACCCATATTCTTTGCATAAAACGAGTCACGCAAGGAGTCAGTGGCTGCAGCCCCCTTGGCTGCGGGCGTCTAACCCCCCATGAGGCCCGAATGAAGTTGCGGCCAGAGATGACGCGCAGAGGACAGCAGCTAAACACAATCGATATGCGAAGCCTTTCGAAGACGTTTATAAAAAGTCAAATGAAAACAAAATGAATGCATTCAGGTCATACTTCTAACCACAACACAATGTATTTATCTCTTTCTCAGCGTTCCAAGACCACCATACAGGAGATATGTTTTCACTTACACTAAAAAATGGTCCAGCATTAATGATATCTTCTTCATTAATTGTTGATTTCGTATCATGTTCTTGTTTGATTGCCCCAGTCTAAATGGCGTAAAAAGATTAATCACATTGGGCAGTTCAAAACTGTGCTTATTTTATTATTTTGTGAAATCTCCTTGACTACTCGTATCTACTTTTACATTTGCATACAGGTGAGAAAAAATGAGAAAAAAGTTCAAGAGAAGAGTTGCAGGCTAGCGGTATGAACCAAGGAAAGGGTTGGCCATGTTATGGCTGACAACGCCGCTAATATGATCGAGGCTTTCAAGGTGCTCGTTCTACACAATGAAACAGCGGAATCGAAGAGTGTTCCGCAGAAAACTAGAGCCGCGTACCAAGAGGAAGACAACGCAGGCGCTAGCGACGAAAGGGAAGGCGAGTTTGATGTTAGTTTCTGCGCCCACTTGAAATTGGAGCACCTGTCCTGTTGTGCGCGTACACATCTATTCGCGATGTAAATACCGCATTAAATTTTTACTGTGATGCCTTGCACGGCGTGAAGGGCATCGCCACCATAGCGAGACTTTTCAGGTCGTCGTCCTTTTGGACAGTCGCACGGAACAAAAAAAAAATGCAATAACAATCTGGTGATGTCCTTTGTCACACAGTGGAATACGTTCATTCACGCAGCAGAGCGCCTGTAAGAGTCAAGTTAATACTTTCATAGAGACCGTGGTTTCAATATTGCTATATAGGGTGCGCGCTTATTTCAACGCGTCTTTTTATGCTCCTTTAATGTTCTTTTATTTCCTCTTTCTTTTACTTTTTCAACTTGCAAAAGCATCCAGATGAAAGAGTACTGGCCATTTATAAGCCTAACAGAGCACCTTCTGACACAGATGCATGACATATTGGTACTTCATTCGTAGAGCCTCTATATATAACAGCTTCAATGCTGTGCTCCAAAACAAAGTTAAAGCAGGTCAACCTGCAGCGGTATGTCCTGCAGGTCTGGCACGCTGCATGTACATGGCGGCTAGAAGGCTCGTGGAGAAGGCGCGGATGATAGAGAAGGTAGATTGTAATGTTGTGCGTTCCTCAAGGAAGTTTGTTACATGTCCCGATGTTTATTTTGTTTTAGTGAAAATCTCGAAAATTAGACGTAACACACACACGCGCGAGCGCGTGGAGGATTATATTATTTGTGCGATCTTTGCGGCCTATAATGGCGCGCTACCTGTATGTATTGTGCTTAGGTGCGTTCATTTTTTCTTAGTAGACAAATTATGCTTTCTTGCGCGCAGGTGACGAAGCGACGCCAGCTGGTGATAATCAACCACGTCAGAACACACCCAGTGGTATCTTCCGCAACCTGCAGCAAGATGCGAAGTTTAGAAAGACATATATCTGGGACGAAACTTTGCAGATTGCCTGTGCTAAGCCAGGTCGCAGAAATCTTTCTGTCCATTACCTGATTCATATGGAGAGGTATAAAGGATGTTTGCACAGCATGGTGATCTTCAGAGGGCTATGAGAGCAAGAATGAAAATCTACTGCATAGCAGACATTCTCCTGAACAGACATCACAAAGCCAGAAAACTGAAATAAATTCAAACAGCACTGGTAGAGGCCTACGTTCACTCACTGTGACGGCGAATGCACAAGTTGAATAAAATTGCACGTGGTCAGTGAAACTGTTCGTGCTTACGGACAATAAGTTCCTGTGGGATTGCACACCGTCAGGAGCAAGTGAGTTAACCTAGTTAATCTGTTCTGAAGGCAGCCACTGGTTTACGTGTAGTTTGAGGCAAACCGAGTGCCCTGGAATTATCATGGCAATCCAGATACTCTTTCGGATGCGAAATTGCGTCCCATGTCGCATAGGTGACAGTTTTTGGAGGCAGTCTTTTTAATATAATAATTTGATTCGTTTGGTTTGTGAGGTTCAACGCCCAAAAGCGACTCAGTCTATGGCAACGCCGTAGTGGAGGGCTCCAGAAATTTGGCAACCTGGGGTTCTTTAACGTGCACTGACATCGCACAAACGACTGCCGAGACCGGGATTCGATCCCACATGCTTGGGCACGATATACCCAGTCTATCGAAACAAACAATGTTGAATAAACTATTTGGAGAGATGAAAGGTTCCCCAGAATTACCGCCACAGAGGTACCACTAATTTAATTTGTTCTGCTCGAAAAGACAAACACTCTTTTCAAAAATCAATGGGCATTTATTAATCGACATTGAATTTTTACAGGCAAACAGGATCTTGACCTGCCCTGAGGAGTGGTTTCATGACCGCGAAAAGCGCATTGTAACAGAGGCGCCATTCACTCAATTCGATATGGCATCTCAATGGAGCCCAGAGCTCGAGCAGAATTTGAAAAAGAATATGACATTAAAGTCACACAGTTTATTCTTGTTGTGTGCCCTGAGGACTCATGGCTAGCATGCTCCCCTGATGGAATTTTCAGGTAAGTAACTTTTTGAATCAGTTCTCTTTTCAACCGATCATCCTTCTTTGTGTCCCTCTCTGAAGACTAAGTTCCAAGTCTCAGTCCCCCTTGGCGCCAAAAAAAAAAAAAAAAAAAAAAAAAAAAAAAAAAAACACCTCCCTAAATCAACTGACACAGCATTTCAGTGTCCAATAGGGAGCGCGTTTTACAGGGGCCAATCAATGAGAACTTCAAGTTGGAAATGGCCAATGGCACGCTGTCACTCTACTCACGAGTCACGAGTCACGAGCACAGCCACGGCCGGAGGAGGACATCCTGGAGGGAGTAGAAAGCAGTGTTCCAGTCCTCAGCTGCAAAAGGAGCAGCCAGAATATAACCATCGAATTTGAGGGAAAGGTACCCCCCAAAGAGGTCGCTCTATTTAAACTACTAATAGGGTGCTATCGAGGCACCCTAACTACTAAGACCGGTGCGTGCCTCGCGACCCCGCCCGCTACAGCGCCTCAACTGCGGACGCTACACACACGCCACAGCAGCCTGCACGGAGAGGGCCATCAGACGTCCACTTGCGAGGCACCCAGAGCCCGTTGCATCAACTGCGGTGGGGGCCACAAGGCGACAGAGCCGAGATGCCCGCGCTGGCAACAGGAGCGGAGCATCTCGGTGTTTGTCACAGCTTCAGATACACCGATCTCCCGCACACAAGCGAAGAAGGTTGTGGGAGAGGCAGAGGGAAACCCCCCCAATCTGCTCCAACGGCAACCCCCGCAACAACGGAGCACGAACGCCTGGCAGCGAAACACAGCTTCACGCAAACACGCGCAGCAGCCAGCCTCTGACTCCCAGCCAGCGCAGATGGATAATGGGCTCCTCCCCCCCTTGGTCGATCAGAGGGATGCTGTTATCAATGCGCTGACAGCGGCAGTTCGGGCTCTGATGGGGCAACTGCCACACTCGTCCCCAGAGTACCAGCTGTGCGCAGCGGCTCTGGCGCGCAGCAAGCCATCTCCCGCAATGCGTAAAACCGCGCAGTCGAGGCCGCGCATACTGCAGTGGAACTGCCACTCGTTGCGCCGCCGGCAGGCTGAGCTCGTGGAACGGCTGCCACAGCACCCCTTTGACGTCCCCGCCCTACAAGAAGTTTACTGTCGAGCAGAGGACGCGAAACTGCCAGGGTACATAGGATACAGCAGTGAAAGCGAATGTGGAATGACAGTCTGCACAGACTTCCCGTGCCGCAACAGCAGCCACCCCCCTGGAAAACCTCGTGTTGCCATATATGTACGCGCGGACATACCGCACCTCGTGCATGATGTGAGCGACATCGCGAGTGCACCCTTTGAGTGTGTGGCGGTGACGGTGCGCGTGAGAGACACAGACACCGGCGTGGCAAGCATATATGTTCGCCCGGGCACACCCTGGGATGTGACATACCTGCGCAAGCTAAGACACAAGCTCCCCAGGGACTGTGTGATATGCGGGGACTTCAACGCGCATCGTGCCGCCTGGGGCTCTAGCCGCAACGACCGTCGCGGAAAGGAGTTACTGGATGCGACGCTAGCCGCAGGACTCCTCCCAATAAACAAGGGGCTCCCCACTTTCTGCAACCCGCAGGGAGCGGCGCCCACCGCAATCGACGTGGCGTTCGCAACACAGGACTGCGCGCGCACATACGAGTGGACAACCGCGCCGGATACACACGGATCGGACCATTACCCCATCGCCCTCGTCTCACCAGGGACACGCCCCAAAACAAGATCATACAGGGTGGTGCAGTGGTCGCGATTCCGTGAACTATGCGCTAACATAGACTCCGGCGCGGACCTCCTCGGGTGTGTGGCGCAGTGTGCGCGCGACGCTACGCAGACCTGCAAGGTGCCGTACGGGACCCCCGTCCCTGATACAAAGACCCTAAACCTCTGGGCCGACCGGGGGCGCGCACAGAAACGCTTCCTCCGCACGCGAACGGCGCCGCACAGAACAGTCTATAATAGAATCGATGCTGTCTGCGACGCCACGCGCAACAACGGCGAAACCAAAGCTGGGCCGCCCTGTGCAGCACCCTAGAGGACCCACACAATCAGTCGCGCGCATGGCGTATTTACAGAGCACTTCTGGAGCCCACTCTGCCAAGGTGCCCCGTCCTCGCAGTGGCCATCCATCTCAGCATCGGAGCGGAGGAGCTGGTGGAGCGCTTGGCGGCGCAGTTTCTCCCAACGGCGCCAGCGACACGCCCACCTCCCTCGGCGCTCGCACTGCCAGCGCTACATCCGCCACAGTGGCTTCGTGCTGACCTGCTCTCCTATGGACCGTACGTACAATATTTGCATTGCGTGATTATGGAGCGTGGGCGGACTTCTTCACACGAGCATCACACTTGGCCTATCACCTCACAGTGATGCACACTGTCGGCGGCAAGGTTCTCTCGAACCTGTGTCGCCGCTGCGGAAAGAGGTTCTCACGGAGGAGCAGCCTCAACAAGCACATGATGACGCACACGGGCGAGAGGCTCTACGCCTGCTCGCAGTTTCATACCCGTCCGCCAGCATTTGCTAACGATTTTAAAGCAGCAAGACTGAAATAATGTCTGTAAAAACAGGGAAAAAAGAAAAGCCACCATAAAGGGGGCTTTTTTAGAGCGACTGAAAACTTAAATGTTAAGAAAGAAAGCCTTTTTCTCTCATTCCTTTATAATATATATATTATAACTTCACTGGTTGGATAAATCTGCGCGAATATGACTGATTGTTTCGTACACACTATCGGAAGCAGCAACTTCTCGTGCCTATTTTTCTGCCTATAGACACGCTATATACAGAGTCCAAGGACATAAAGCGATGTTTCTTCATAATATATAGCTGTGAATACAAGTAAATCAAGATAATAAAACAGCTGCAAAGGTGTTTCTAATATTTTATCTTATCGAATAATGTCGCAGTGATTAAACGGTATGGGATGAAATTTTCAGTACTTGACTTATCGGCTTTACCAGTGGAAAACTGCATGCAAGAGGGTCTCAATACCTGTGCTTCACATATGCCCTTATGGTGACAAAACAGGTACCCAGGAGCCTTGTACTCAGAGGCGGCAAAACATCTCGTATTCAAGTACCCGGCGCTCAGGGACAAAACTGGAACTGGATATTGTTAAAGATGGCGACAGCGAGACGGGCGCGAGAGCTGCCGCTTTTAACCATCGAGACAAGAATTCGCGATCGAAAGAGGTGGAGGGGTCAAGAACGGCGACAGCGAGATTCGGCTGTGAAGGGCCATCACAAAATAAATCCGGAAAGGAACGCGGCGTGTTCGGCCGGACGGCGACAGCAGTCAAAGTCGGGCCATCGGGAAACAAAAAGGTTCAAGTGGATCCCGGCGTCTCCCGCATGGGTCAGTACCCTCAAAGCGGCCACGCGGTCATCCCCTCCGTCTGGCCGACAGCACGCGGCGGCCCTTGCGACGCCGACGGAGGTGCCCAGACCAAAAGGCGCCAGCAGTCGCCGAGCTCCTCTCTTGCCATCTACACTACGCTTCTCCAATTTGTCTTGCCGGCGGCGCGCAGTGGCGCGTTCACATGTTTCGACGCAGGGGGGCCCCTGACAATGGGACGCAGACAGACGCCGATCGACGCAGGTGTGTGCCAGACTGTAAGACGCCGGCAATCAGCGAGCTCCTCGTGTGCTCCCCCGACTCTGCCACAACGGCTTCCTCCTCACCCTCAAGTCCGAACTTTCGAGGGGGCGGGTCTGCAAGAGTAAAAGTGCGCTAATGTGGGTGACATTAAAGCGATAAGGAGACTCTATCGACGACTAGCCCGCCCTTCACCTAGGGAACCTGGGGAACACGGACCCTTTAAAACTATGTGTGTGCGCGGGCATCATCAGTTCTTCTCCGAAGTTCATTCCTACTACTAACAATGTAAATAAACCAATTTTTCTTCCTTCGACTCCAAACTCCTTCGCTCAGCGGCACTTCTTCCTGGGTGGCGCGGGCGTCGATGCAGCCCAGGATCCTTCCAGCGGCACCCGAGTCCCACCTCTAACAATATGTAAGTAAGGTTTGGAATGTTTTAAATTTTAAAGTAGTATTGCTGGTCGTGAAATACATTATAGAACGAGATTTTGTATTTTATTTCTAGTGGTTTTTCTGAAACCTGTTGCGATCGAGAGAAATGCAATGTTTTTTTGCTTTTTTTTTAGTTGCCAGGGGTCATGGCAAATCGCCCTTAACAGCCGCACAAAAAATTAGAGACAGAAAATCTTCGGATTAGAAGAAATTGATGCCAAGTTAAAAAGGAGGTGAAGAAACCCGCCGGCACTATCAGCACTGCGACGACGAGAAGGCCTTCCTTACTACTCTTGTCAGATATAACTAACAAGAGTGGTAAGGAATTGCTCTGCTTTCATTTCGTAGAAGCATAGTATGCCTATACTAGGCTTCGAACTGGGGCTAGACAGGAAAGCACATCTGGAGCAGACAATTTGACTCCCATGGCGGCTCTTTATATTATATATGCAACAGGCTGAAATTATTCGTTATTCTAGATTGTGGAGAATTTCTTTACTTTGTTCTCTATTTTCTGCATTTTGTATTACTCTTACAGGACATCCCGCTAGATGAGGGCGAAGATAAAATATCTGTCCGAGCGCATAAGGACTACATTAAGAAAGAGGGAAAGAAAAGGCAGCACAGAACGCGGCACGTCTACGTGACGCCATGGAGCGGACATACACAGAGCGCAGAAAATGGATTCGCGCTACACATGCGAAACTAAAGGAGGTGTTAGAAGAGTATCCAACTTGAGTTGACACCGAAGAGGTATGCAATACTTTACCATCTTTAAAGAGCACGTTAAAAAATATTGGTTCTATTGAGTATATATGCAGTTGAATGTAATCAAAATCAAGGTAAAAGTTATTGCCTCTCGCATTAGAGCTATAGAAAATAGGGACGAGAATAAGCAATATTTACGCAGAAGTCATTGTTTTTCAGCTGCACGCGGAGTTCACGCGGCTTCCAGGTCAGAGTGCCAAACAAAAATATTTTGAGCTTTTTGGAAAAGCATGAAAGAGCACTGCTTCAGAAAGGCCAGAAAACTAAAAGTGCGTCAGCACTCATCAAGCAATTTGAAACCGGGGATCGGGAGCGTTCTATGACGAAAAAAAAAAAAATGTAAGTGGCAGAATTTCTCAACTGAAAATGAGCTGATCCGTAACTGACTTTCTAGTGGCGGTAAAATCCTGTTTTCAGATTGCTCCACCAGCGCAGCACTGAATCTGTTACCTTTCCTGGTGAAGGAGAACCCGAAGAGCATATTTTGTCAGGTAAATTTTGATATTGTGAGGAAAACTTAGAGACATGCTAACAGTTATTCTGCTCTTTCTTTTCGTGCAGAACGAAACAGCAATTATCCCGCAGTGTGCAACTGCAATCCCTTCCTACTGGATCCCTGCGCCGCTGCCGTTGAAAGCCAAAACTTCATCGGCGCATTCGCACGCATGTTCGAAATGTGCTGAATTTTCGATATCCACTACAGGAGCGACCTTTGGCAAACATTTGCTGTTATAGAACACGAACTGGGCCTCCCTTCGTGCCTGAAGGCCGGAATCCTGGCCACGAGACTTTTCACTCTGCGACCACACATAAGTAAATTGGCCACGTGTATATAATCGAAAACCGACGCCCTATATTTTATTGCTGTGCTGCGTTGGCACAACATTTGCAGCTTAATGCTTTTGTTACCGACCACGAAATAAATGCGGTATGGAACTCGAGTGGAAAATAATTGTGGAAGAAGCCTCCCGGCTCAAAGGTCCGCACTATACAAACGCTATACAAACCGAGCGGGAGTGACCCTAACGCCAGAAGACATAAGCGACATTCTTGATTGCTTAGGGTACTGTCAGAATCGTTCTTTGCACACTTCAGAACCCCTGATTTCCCTGCGCAGTGCATATCTCAATGTCAGCAGCTGTCAGAACCTGTACTAGGTGACACTTGCCAGTGGTTCGCCACAGCATGAACGCAGCCCGCGTCATTTTTTAAGGCTCATTGTTATCATCTAGAAATTCTGATTGCTAAGCATAAATTATCAACGCAGCTTGACACCGCCGAAACGGATGCAGAGGAGGGTAGTTTGCGCCTAATTCATCTCTAGAACATTGCCATAGATCGAAATTAATGAAAAATACCTACAATATTAAAACTGCTGAACATGAGGTTGAGGGAGGGCAGGGAAGAAATCAGGATGCGGGTGTGTGAGGACAAGCAGTTTGTTAAGTTGGGGTGAGGGCGAGGGCCAGAAATTTTTTTTATTATTATTATTGGAGGGTGACGGTGAGAGGCTCTCCGATTGGAAGGTGAGGGCGAGGAGAGCACCAACAGCCGGGCCACGAGGGTATAAAAAACCTGGCCTTCTTCCAGTCGTTCTCTTGAATCCCTCTGGATTTGTTGCGCTGCTCGATCTTCATGATGGCTGCCCCCCGGAAGGATCCCGCGTTCTATGAAATGGGATGAATCATGGACTACGCAAGTGTCCAGGAAGTCTTCGTGACAAGTTTGCGACTGGCACCGCAGTCGTCTGCGGTGCGACCCCAAGCTTCGACGGCCCCTGTCGGTCGTCCGGTGACGGCGGAGTTTCGGGGAGTGTGTGGCCAGCTGGGGTTCAACAGCGCTCGCCCGACCTGTGACGGATAAGTCGTCACCTTCTATCAAAAGTCGACGAACGGACGACGGGTCCAATTTCGCTGCAACAAATGCCGGAAGCAGCTTTCTGAGGTGCACTGCGCGGGCCCGCAGCTCTTCAGGTGACCGCTGGCACCTCCGAAAGTTTTTTCGCAAGAAAGGACCGCATCGGCCGCCAAAATGTTAAGCTGTCGCGATCGTATGCCTTTTATATAACCTACTGCATGGCCAAAGACGTTTCAATCAGCAGCACTAGCGCTGAGGAGGGTAACGATATCTCCAAGCAAACGTGCACCGACTGGTGCAATTACATCCGCGAAGTCTACTTCGCCGAGCTCCAGTTGCAACCGCCGATGGGCAGTCCCGGTGAGGATGTACAGGTTGATGAGTGCCTCATGCGGGGCTAGAGGAAGTATAAACACGGCCACCTTTTGACAGGTGATTACGTTCCGTCACACAGGCAGAACAATCACGGCGGCGTGGTCGACCGCGGCCCAACGAGTTTTGGCATGGTATGGGTGCCACAAAGGAACTGTGACACTTCAATGTCGACCGCGAGACTCAGCGGCACTTGAAGCCATCATCGCCGCAAACGTCCGTCCGGGGACCACCATCCTCAGCGACGAGTGGGCGGCCTACCAATGTGTGCCGGGATTTGTGGACGGTAAAGGGGTAAACTTGAACTTGATTCATAAAACTGAACCATACACAGTTTTTCGTGAACCCCGTTACTGGCGCGCACACGCATTGAGAGCGCGAGGCAAAAAGTAATGAACCGGCTGATACTAAGCGGATGGCGCATGACGGATGGCCTCACGGACTCGGACGTCGCGTGGATGTGGTGGTTGTCGACCAACGAGCGACGGCGTTATAGAGACCCTTTCCTGCGATTGATCGAGGCCATCGAACGGCACTACCCTATGTGAAATACGTGCTCCATCTTCAGCCAGCCACTTCTTCCAATGGAACTCTACAAGGTTTTCGATCGGAGGCTTTTTTTCCTGGTCCCTCTCGGAGCCACCAAAGGAGCTTTGGCTGAGCAGGCATGACGTTTACCATCATGTCACTGTCACCCTGTCCCTCTCTCTACACGGAGTCATCTGTGTGTTGATCCGGGGAAGCCGTTTGGCATTACAAACACACGTCGATGTTGGAACCGACAACTTTACGCTGATTCGCCAACTCAGCTTTGGTAGCGAAACGGCCTGCCTAGCTGCAAGCTTATTTCACCTTTGATTTCCCGCTAATTTTCCACCGAATTCATGTTGTCTGTTGCAGTGAAATTTATAGCACAAGTGCACTCTGCTGTATCCACGTGTTCTTCGCAGAGCTTTGCGCAGAGTGAATGAACCGCCTCGAATAGGACATGGCAGTGGTTAGATCATTCTAAATGTAGGTAAAGTCGTTCACTTTCGGCCTTGCGAAATCTAATGAAGTCTCTCTATCCTTTTTAAGGTAACTGATCTGCATTTATATTTTTGCACAGAAGTTATTTTGACTTCCCCAAACGCAATTCACGCCCTTGTCTTGCTCTCTTGTGCCAATCGACATACTCCGAATGCGTAGCTCGCGCTTTAAGCAATTGACCCTTTTCCGGCCCAGTTCTGCGGCCGTCAGGATAAGCGCTTTTGGCGGGAAGCTTTACCAGGATTCACTCGCATATTTTCTGCAGAAATTAGCTCGCAATACTGGTGTGGACTCTGGTTCCGCCTACCGACGCGTGAGTCATCTGCGGACACACCCAGACACACCTCCCCCCACTGTTAACATGACGATAGGACAATGGCAAACCCTGACGTGTTTTCGCGCTGATGGCCAGAAGGAGACAATAAAATGCGTATATCTATCCATCCATCCTTCCGACGACCTAGAATATGCTAGCACCGCAAACAATTATTCACTAGTTCGTCGCGTCGATGAAGTGAGGGACGTCGTTTCGTGGAAAAAAAAATGACAGATCTTCGTGCTCAGTGTTAAATTCGGCCTTGATCATGCATGCACCACTTCGTGTTTGAAATGTGGTCAGAAGCTGTAAGTCCGAACAGCTCGCCTTTCAAGTTCACGGCCAGCGCTGGACTGGTGGAGCGATTTTCCACTCTACACCGCTGTCCTGCTAGAAAGGCAACCTCGGCGGCGTTTGACGTTCAGCTGCATTCTTGTGGGCCCATGTAATGGAAAGCAACACCCTCAGAAACGCGCCAAATATCCTTCAGAAATATAAACATTGCTAATCTTTAACACTTTCATTCCAGGCTGTCTTTAACAAACAAAGCAGGCCGACGCTGACAAAACAACTGAACACTCCAGTCGAAACCAAAACCCTCACGTCTTTAGGGGTGTGTGGAATCGCCTTCACAGTTTCCAAAATTGTGGTAAAATTTTGAAAGAGAAACTTTCCGGTTGCTGGGACATTAGACCCACATGACAGCCCTGTCACTCTAATAAGGACCACACAAGACTATCTCATATATCATAGCTATAATATAATATATAAGGTGTACCTTACAGCGTTGTGTTGATTTTTATGGCGCATAAGCTACTAGTACCATGCATCAAGAACTAGGTTAGTTATTTTGTGCATAATGACTAAAACATTCTTTACGATGTAGCAAACCAAAATTTAGAAAATTTAGACTAGTCCGATTTCTCCTAGGATCATGCTGGGATGGAAACGGATCTGTTTCAAAAATTGCACAAAATGTTTTCCTCTTAATTTCTCGATTCTGGTGCACATGAAAGTAAAATGTGGTTTATTATTAGCTCATCTCCATACTCCTTGCATATTGGTTTGTCGTCTTTGATAAGTATGAAGCTGGGTGCCAGGTGTGGGTGTGTCTTTTGAAAAGATAACCTAAAATGTCCTCCATGATTTGTTTATGATGACTGCATGATTTCCATTCCTCGATGACAGGTTTGACAAAGTGTACTTTGTTGTTTCTTTCAATGTTTCCAAAATCCTGCCATTTCGCTCTAAATTTTCTTTGTGCAAGCTTCCTGGTATCTCCATGCAGCATATTCACCGTCTGTAATTTAGCGCTGCGGCAAGGTAACGTGGTTATTTGTTTACATTACCTTTCAAGACAGCTATCCCGCGTTCATAAAGTAGGGCCTCCGACGACAGGAACTCCTTGGAAGTAATAAAAATACATCAGACCCACAATTATGAGCTATCTAAGGTATGCGGTATATGTCCATCGCTCAGTGGAATGGTGTCAGCATGTTGTTAGAACAGATCTTGTGGTAACAACAACCATTGTCTCAGGTGGTCATTTAATGGGCAAGTGCCATGTAATTGCACGCACTGACAGAACTCGTGACCATGTTATGTGACGATTCCGCCCTTGCATGCACATAGGTATACATTTCAGAATATGCAGTGCACCACATGACCATTTGCCACCAATGTTAGTGCGCAAATGGCTTTTCCATGCATGTTAACCAGTATGATTAAGAGATGGACCCTGTGCACAAGCCAAAAATGCCACAAACCAAATGTCACAAGGCCACACGACATGGCAGGAGCTGCTAGCTCGAGCTTAGAGTTATAATTTGAAATATGTTCCGGGACATTTCAGCTCCGAGTAAGAAAGGTTACTCCTAGGTCATGAAAGCACGTTTGTATAGTTCTGTGAATTACGAGGCTTACAGAGGTCTACGTCAGGTTGTCTTTCACATAAGAGGGCAGCCTACGACCATATGCTACTGAGTATGTGTGAGATAACAGAAATATAAATTAAGGAATTTGGATTAAGTTTGTAGCAAAGGGCATGCATATTAACGGGAATCCACAGTGGGGTCCGCAGACAAGAGCCATTACCGCTGGCGCATCATACCCTCACAGGTGAAGATAAGGTGCCTCCCCCGTAATTTTTGTCTGCTGAATGCGTCATTTTCTTCATTGTTGCAGGTGAGGAAAATGTGAAAATGATTGCATCAAGCATGTTCGAGACCATCGTTAATGAGGATGCTGATCTCAACAGCGTAAAAAGATATTTCACAAAAGATGGGTAACCAGTAGTGCTGGCAACAGTTGAAGCTAAGCGGAAAGACATAACTGAAATGCAACGAATGCAGAGATACGTTGCAAGACGACCAGTCTGTGGTGTGCGACATCTGTCTCCGTTGGTTTCTTCAAGTGATTGGCGAAAGCACATGGGTCTTGTGGTTTCGAGAGAAGTGCAGTGTAGTAACATAAAGGCAACCTTACCCATTAACAATTAGAGTGCAGTAATTGCATTGTTTGGTTTTGTAAAATGTTCATGGTTTCCATGCAAACATTCTGCAAAACTTCTTCCTAGAGAGTTCGCTGAAATGTGAATATAATGTGCAAAAAAGCTAGCATTTTTTGGTATTTACTTTTTCTTGCATATATTATTTGTGTGAATAAAAAAAAAAGAAAGAAAGGCTGCGGGGAATCGAGCGGCCGAGAAGCATAAAACGAGTGTGTTAGAAGAATAGGAATGAATGAAGCTGGAGTCGAAGAAGAGAAAAACACCTAAAAAAAAGCGACAAGCCTGAAAACTCGAGAACGCGATTACCGGGGTCTGAAAATGCCGCAGTGGCCGGGCACCCAAGTTGCAGCATTCGCGCGCAGTGGGTGCCCGGCCACTGCGGCATGCTCGGCTATGAGCAAGCCGACGACCTCGCCACAGCCGCACATCAGCTCCCTCCCAGCGACGATCTTCTCGCTTCGGAGGACGTGCGTGCGGTGGTCTATGACCACCTCCGTCAGCAACAAGCAACACCTGCACCCACGCATCGCGCGAGGAAAGCGCATCCCTGTTGTCGGCGCGCGATCATTGTCGCGCCAGCGTACAATGCTCATCCGAGTGCGCGTCGGCAGCGTATGGCCCGGGGTAAGACGGGGGCGCCACGGACTTTCGTCGAGTATCGTCGAGCGACGTGTGTGGTGATTGCGGTGCACTGGAGACACTGGAGCACATGCTGCTTCGCTGTACCGCAGGGCCACGTCTCGAGATGCTCGCGGCTTATAGGGCGCTCGGAATCAGCCCGGACAGCATCGAGACGCTCCTGTGGCCGCGAGGCAGTGCGCGCACCCGTGACAGGGCAATGGTGAGCCTCTGTGCGTTCATCGAGCGGGCGGGCTTGAAGCCTCGCTTGCTCTTCGCCAGGTAGTGCGTGCGTGACCTCAACGCTCCGTGTGTGCTACCTTGGACCTATGCTGCCGGGCACCCGACCCCGGCAGCTGGTGCATTGTGTCGCGCGCGCGATCCGTCTGCGACAGGACGCTACGTGCGCGCGACTATGTATATACATCAATGGTACTATATATATATATATATATATATATATATATATATATATATATATATATATATATATATATATATATATATTGTAAACAATTGAAGTGGCCGCTCGCGCGCAGGCATTTGTGGACAGTGCTCGGGCGTGAGCGACGCGAACTCGTTGACCGTCTGTACTTTGTAAATAATGTACAAAGCTCCCCCAGTCCTTTCTTCCTATCGCTCCCCTCTCTACTTCCCTTCGCTATCCTCTCCCTATCCCCTTTACTTTCCCGCCGGCTGCCGCTCAAGTGCTTCAGTTTTTTCGATAGCAGTTGCCGCGGCCGGCAATACTTTTTTCCTTCTTTTTGATTATTTAAAAATAAACCACTAGCACCACCACAGCTTTTGAAGAGCTTTAGCTGTTTTCTGATGAGGCGGTTGCCACTTTTCTCTACGATAAAGGAAAGGATGGCACATGGCACGCCGTCACTGATACAGCGACATAGCTATGAGAATGGAAACTCCCTTACAGCACGGCACGACAAGCGATCTACAGTTTCTAATACACATGCATGTCTTCCTCTCAGTCACATATCAGAATTGTAGTATGCCTAACTTTCTTTTTCGTTGAAAGAACTTCCTGCCTCATCCCGATTTGAATGCTAGTATCTATAGTTTTTTGTTTTTTTTAACAATCCTTATTGCCTCTAACAAGTCCTTTGCCACAAAATTAAGTTTTGACCTGGGAAAGTAACAGGTGGCAGCCAACCGCTCGACAACCTGTTTGGAGCAGGATGGCATGTAATGAATGCTGTTCAGAGCGTCCACGAATAAGTAAAAAAAAAAAAATAAATAAATAAATAAATAACATTTTTTTTTAATTTATTTTTACTATAGTCTCGATATAGCAGTATGGCATGAGAAATAGCTGATCATTCGAGGTTCAATAGCTCAGTAGCCAACGAAATGTCATTAACATAACTGAATGAATAAAGTGTATGGAATGACAGACAAGGGCTTTATGAATTACACCTACAAACGAGGGCGAAGCGGACAGCTGGTACTTCGACGTCAAAAATAAGTTTTTTCTTTTAGATATTTTCGTTTGGTTTGCATTCCATTCCAGGAAGACAAGGCGCTCACCTACGTAGCTGAAAGTTTTAGCGAATATTTGGGGAAATTATTAAAGTGGGTCAGACATCGGCCAATCGTCCGATGTAGGTTGCGAAGACTTTCGGCAGCTTCCCGTGTTTCCTATGTTGCGCGAAATGGCTTCATAAAATTAAATTTCTTTTCAGCTTATTTTAACTTCTTTTCAACCGTTCGTTATTCTCACATTCTTTCTCCGCCCTTTCCTTTCTGCCTCAACACTACCCCCGTCTTGCAGCCCCGTCTTTGCTCGCCCCCTCCTCCCCTTCAATCTTCTCGTTGTTTGTCAACTTTGCTGCCTGTCTCTGTCGTCACCCAGGTGGTATTTCGGTCTCTCTTATCTCCGTACCTAAGCTACCAATGTACCTCCAGGGTGTCCGTCGTAGGCAATCATGCTCCAGGCTGGCTTACCACATGGGTGCTTGCCCGCGCTTGGCTGGGTTTTCTATTCGCCATTTCCTCCATATTTTTTTAGCCTGTTCGCCTTTGTTCTTTTCATGCTGTTGGTTTCCTGTCTTTGCGCACTCTCTCCTCTTGTCGCTTTCCGGGATTCCCGCGTTCGTCTCGCAAAAATGAACGTTCGGTTTACATTCCGTTCGGTTTACATTCCGTTGTCTCTCTTGCGTCGTCCAAGTACCGTCAATGGGGTGAACTTCGCTTTCTTCTTGCCATGTCGGGTAGTGTACCTACAATTGTTGCTACAGGACTTGCTGAGCTCAAAGAGATCGACAGTTTTTTTCGTGGCGGGAACCTTCGCAAAGGCCGGCTGCTCTTAGATGCTGGTCAAGTGTACGATGTGAGACAACTGTTGCTCGATGATGGCTCGGAAATCACGGCGAAGTGCGTCCCACAAACCAGATTCAACGCATTGGCAAGAAGAGTGAAGATTAACGTAATTTTCCCTACCATTAATCCTACGTTTTAGAATTGTAAGTAATGTAATCGTCTCAGGTTGACAAGAACCGAAGTTTGCTTTCGGCGGAATGCGACTGCCAGGCCGAAGTGTCTGGAAACTGCAAGCATGTTGCGGCTACTGCGTTATTTGTACATTCAGCCACCTGCGACAGCAAAACGAGTCGACCGAGAGCTTGGGGTGTTCCGTCGTCTCAAAAACATTATCCCAAGCATTCCGTGATAGGAGCTTCCCTAAAAGAACAAGGTCAGGGTACGTCATCGCTCTTGGTGTGGATTAAGTTGATCATAACATCAGAAAATGTTTCTAAAATTATAAAAATAAATCATTCAGTTCAGCTGCACCCACTTACGATTATGTTTTGTTTCAGTCCGGGCAAAGAGCTTCCCTGTATCTTATGTCTTGGATTCTTTTGGCGAGATTGACTGCGCACTAGTGGATACACTGCGTGCTGAATCTGAAAGTTCCTCTGCAAAAGAGCCAACCAGACCTTACAGTTGACTGCCAGCCACTTGAATTATTTGACTAGGAAAGAGTGCACAATAAGTTTTGCTGTTTTGCTTCGGAACAGCAGGATAGCAGTCTGGTTTTAAAAAGAATCAACTTCATTGACACGTAAGGGAATTTGTCGCATGCCTGCTGTTTTAGTATAATTTTTTGATACGGCCGGATGCGGCCTAGTTTTAATCAGGGTGAAATGCTCTCTCATACTCATAGAACATGTGCCACGTCCGATGAACTTACGCTATGTGATTTATGTAGACTGTCCGACCCACTATTGCAACTCTACCAGAACAGCGTTGCAGTTTTACCAGACAATATTCCCAGTCTATCGAAACAAACAATGTTGAATAAAGCTGTTTGGGGAGATGAAAGGATCCCCAGAATTACCGCCACAAAGGTACCACTCATTTCATTTGTTTTGCTCGAAAAGACACACTTTTTTTTTTTTTAAATCAATGGGCATTCATTAATCGACATTGAATTTTACAGGCATACAGGATATTGACCTGCCCTGAGGAGCGGTTTCATGACCGCGCAAAGCGCATTGTAAGAGAGGCGCCATTCACTCAATTCGATATGGAATCTCAATGGAGCCTAGAGCTCCAGCAGAATTTGAAAAAGAATATGACATTAAAGTCACACAGTTTAGTCTTGTTGTGTGCCCTGAGGACCCATGGCTAGCATGCTTCCCTGATGAAATTTTCAGGTAATATTTTGAATCAGTGCCCTTTTGAACCGAACACCCTTCTTTGTGTCCCTCTCTGAAGTCTAAGTTCCAAGTATCAGTCCCCCTGGCGTCAAAAAAAAAAAAAAAAAAGCCTCCCTAAATTAACTCACACAGCATTTCAGTGTCCAATACGGAGCGCGTTTTACAGGGGCCAATCATTGAGATGACTTCAAGATCGAAATGACCAATGGCACGCTGTCACTCCACTCACGAGCACAGCCACGGCCGGTCTCGAGGAAGAGCGCTCGAGAACGGCCGTGGCACAGCATGCATTCCACTTTCCCAATAGAAAAAAAAAGACAAACACGCTCAAACGTAGCGGCCACGCTATAAGAGCCATCGGCGGAGAGCGACCGAAGAAAAAAAAAAAAAAAAAAGGAAAGGATCAATTAAGCGTCCCCTTTTAGGCGCGCAGGCTCGTACGCCTTTTAGGCCCGTACCCTTCCCCATTCTACATTCTCCGACCGTCCCAGGCGCCTTCTCCAGAAGGACCAAAATCGCAGTGTGCGGACAATGCGCGGGGAGCGCGACACACAGACCACGTCGCTGAGCGCGCGCCTACATCCAAGGTCTTTCCTGCCGGCTTTGTTTTACTTCAGTGCCCGGCGGCCTTTTGCAAGCAGCATATGCCTCAAAGTTTTGCGACGGCCGAACAATTGAGGTGGGGGCGACTCTAGGAGCCATTAAAAAAAAAAAAAAAGATCTAAAGACGCCGACCAAAACACCCTCCGGGTGTGCATGTGTACATGGCCCACCCAGCCCGACAGCCCGCAAACCTAACTTATGCTCTGAATACAATATATAATCGGTCGCTATACTTTAATTTTTCTTGCAGTTTTAATTTGATGTGTAGACATATGGCCAACACTTACCGCGCCTCTCCGCAATGTGATGAATTTTACAGTTATATGCTCCCTGCTCTGTGTCGTCGTTTGTGTATTCGTGTAAGCCCCCCATATGCCACTACACTTTTTCCGGGAGCACAGACGCCGCAAACAATTCCAAAGTCGGAACTTCACTCGTGCTTTAATCAGTGTCATATTATTTCAGCTTCTGTAGCGTACTTTTACTCGAAGTGACGCAGAGGTTTGCCTTTCAGCTTTATGAGAAAGGCTTTGAAGACTTTGTGGATATGGAAAGTGATATCGTGGTATAAGAGCACTCGAAGTTGAATCTTGTCGACACCGTCAGTAAAGACGCACCATCAACGTCAGCTGGAGTCAGGTAAAAGAATAATATATATATATATATATATATATATATATATATATATATATATATATATATATATATATATATATATATATATATATATATATATATATATATATATATTTGCAATGCCCCCTTTTCATTGCACGTATGTCATAGTAGTAAGAGTTTGGAGCCTTCTCATGCGGGCTGCGTTTTAGCGTCACCATTCAATTTTGGATTCATTTAGCACTGAACAGGCGCGAGCCTCAACTACTGAAAATGGAGTGCTAGTACCGGCTACCGGAACCGACATTTCAAGTGGAAACTCAACTCGACGAGATTTCAGGGAGGAAGCCGATCACGTCGGACGTCCGCCACAGTAGCTTCATGCTGACCTGCTCTCCTATGGACCGTACGTATGCAATATTTGCATTGCGTGATTATGGAGCGTGGGCGGACTTCTTCACACGAGCATCACACCTGGCATATCACCGCACGGTGATGCACACTGTCGGCGGCAAGGTTCTCTCGAACTTGTGTCCCCGCTGCGGAAAGGGGTTCTCAAGGAGGAGCAGCCTCAACAAGCACATGATGACGCTAACGGGCGAGAGGCCCTACGCCTGCTCGCAATTACATACCCGTCCGCAAGCATTTGCTAACGATTTTAAAGCAGCAAGACTAAAATAATGCCTGTAAAAACAGGGAAAAAAGAAAAGCCACCATAAAGGGGACTTTAGAGCGACTGAAAACTTAAATGTTAAGAAAGTGTTTTTCTCTCATTTCTTTATAATATATTTATTATAACTGCACTGTTTGGATAAATCTGCGCGAATATGACTCATTGTTTCGTACACACTATCGGAAGCAGCGACTTCTCGTGCCTAGAAACACGCTATATACAGAGTTCAAGGACATAAAGTGATGTTTCTTCATAATATATAGCTGTGAATACAAGTATATCAAGATAATAAAACAGCTGCAAAGGTGTTTCTAATATTTTACCTTATCGAATAATGGCAGAATGATTAAACGGTATGGGATGAAATTTTCAGTACTTGACTTATCGGCTTTACCAGTGGAAAACTGCATGCAAGAGGGTCTCAATACCTATGCTTCACATACGCTCTTATTGTGACAAAACAGGTACCCAGGAGCCTTGTACTCAGAGGCAGCAAAACGTCGTGCATTCAAGTACCCGGCACTCAGGGGATAAAACTGGAACTGGATATTGTTAAGGATGGCGGCAACGAGACGGGCGCGAGAGCTGCCGCTTTCAACCATCCAGACAAGAATTCGCGATCGAAAGAGGTGGAGGGGTCAAGAACGGCGACAGCGAGATTCGACTGTGAAGGGCCATCACAAAATAAATCCGGAAAGGAACGCGGCGTGTTCGGCCGGACGGCGGCAGCAGTCAAAGTCGGGCCATCAGGAAACAAAAAGGTTCAAGTGGATCCCGGTGTCTCCCGCATGGGTCAGTACCCTCAAAGCGGCCACGCGGTCATCACCTCCGTCTGGCCGACAGCACGCGGCGGCCCTTGCAACGCCTCGGGGGTGCCCAGACCAAAAGTTGCTGCCGAGCTCCTCTCTTGCCATCTACACTACGCTTCTCCAATTCGTCTTGCCTACGGCGCACAGTGGCGCGTTCGACATGGTTCGAAGGAGGGGGGCCCCCGACAATGGGACGCTGACAGACGCCGATCGACGCAGGTGTGTCCCAGACTATGAGACGCCGGCAGTCAGCCAGCTCCTCGTGTGCTGCCCTCGGCACCGCCACAACGGCTTCCTCCTCACCCTCAAGTCCGAACTTTCGAGGGGGCGGGTCTGCAAGAGTAAAAGTGCGCTAATGTGGGTGACATTAAAGCGATAAGGAGATTCTATCGACGACTAGCCCGCCCTTCACCTAGGGAACTGGGGAACACGGACCCTTTAAAACTATTTGTGTGTGCGGGCATCATCAGTTCTTCTCCGAAGCTCATTCCTAGTACTAACAATGTAAATAAACCAAGTTTTCGTCTTTCATCTCCAAACTCCTTGCTCAGCGGCACTTCTTCCTGGGTGGAGCGGGCGTCGATGCCGGCCAGGATCCTTCCGGCGGCACCCGAGTCCCACCTCTAGCAATATGTAAGTAAGGTTTGGAATGTTTGAAATTTTAAAGTAGCATTGCTGGTCGTGAAATACATTAATGAACGAGATTTTGTATTTTATTTCTAGTGGTTTTTCTGAAACCTGTTGCGATCGAGGGAAATGCAATGTTTTTTTGTTGTTTTTTTTTTTAGCTGCCCGGGGTCATGGCAAATCGCCCTCAACAGCCGCACAAAAAATTAGAGACAGAAAATCTTCGGATTAGAAGAAATTGGTGCCAAGTTAGAAAGGAGGTAAAGAAACCCGCCGGCACTATCAGCACTGCGACGACGAGAAGGCCTTCCTTACTACTCTTGTTAGATATAACTAACAAGAGTGGTAAGGAAGTGCTCTGCTTTCATTTCGTAGAATCATAGTATGCCTCTACTAGGCTTCGAACTGGGGCTAGACAGGAAAGCACATATGGCGCAGACAATTCGACTCTCATGGCGGCTCTTTATATTATATATGCAACAGGCTGAATTCATTCGTTATTCTAGAGTGTGGAGAATTTCTTTACTTTGTTCTCTATTTTCCTGCAGTTTGTATCACTCTTACTGGACGTCCCGCTAGATGAGGGCGAAGATAAAATATCTGTCCGAGCACATAAGGACTATATTAAGAAAGAGGGAAAGAAAAGGCAGCACAGAACGCGACACGTCTACGTGAAGCCATGGAGCGGACATACACAGAGCGCAGAAAATGGATTCGCTCTACACATGCGAAAGTAAAGGAGGTGTTGGAAGAGTATCAAACTTGAGTTGACACCGAAGAGGTAGGCAATACTTGACCATCTTTAAAGAGGATGTGAAAAAATATTGGTTCTATTGAGTATATATGCAGTTGAATGTAATCAAAATCAAGGTATAAGTTATTGCCTCTCGCATTAGAGCTATAGAAAATAGGGACGAGAATAAGCAATATTTACGCAGAAGTCATTTTTGTTTTTCAGCTGCACGCGGAGTTCACGCGGCTTCCAGGTCAGAGTGCCAAACAAAAATATTTTGAGCTTTTTGGAAAAGCATGAAAGAGCACTGCTTCAGAAAGGCCAGAAAACTAAAAGTGCGCCAGCACTGATCAAGCAATTTGAAATCACGCTCGCGGGAGCGTTCGATGACGAAAGGAAAAAGTAAGCGGCATAATTTCTCAACTGAAAATGCAGCTGATCCGTACGTAACAAACTTTCTAATGGGAGTCAGATTATGTTTTCAGATTGCTGCGCCAGCACAGCACTGAATCTCGTACCCTTCCTGGTGAAGGAAAACCCGAAGCGGATGTTTTTTTTCAAGGAAATTTTAATATTGTGAGGAAAACTTATAGACATGCTAACAGTTATTCTGGTCTTTCTTTTCGTGCAGAACGAAAACAGCAATTATCCCGCAGTGTGCAACTGCAATCGCTTTGAAAGGCTAAGGGTTGAAAGCCAAAACTTCATCAACGCATTCGCATGCATGTTCGAAATGTACTGGATTTTCGATATCCACTACAGGAGCGACCTTTGGTAAACATTTGCTGTTATAGAACACGAACTGGGCCTCCCTTCGTGCCTGAAGGCCGGAATCCTGGCCACGAGGCTTATCACTCTGCGACCACCCATAAGTACATTGCTCATGTGTATATAATCGAAAATAAAACATGATTATTCTTTGGCACCGGTGCCCTATATTTTATTGCTGTGCTGCGTTGGCACAACATTTGCAACTTAATGCTTTTGTTACCGACCAGGAAAAAAATACGGTATAGAACTCGACTGCAAAATAACTGGAAGAAGCCTCGCGGCTCAAAAATCCGCACTATACAAACTCTATACAAACCGATCGGGAGTGACCATAACGCCAGAAGACATAAGCGACATTCTTGGTTGCTTAGGGTACTGTCGGAATTGTTCTTTGCACACTTCAGAACCTGTACTAGGTGACACTTGCCAGTGATTCGCCACAGCATGAACGCAGCCCGCGTCATGTTTTAAGGCTCATTGTTATCCTCTAGAAATTCTGATTGCTAAGCATAAATTATCAACGCGGCTTGACACCGCCAAAACGGATGCAGAGGAGGGTAATTTGCGCCAACTTCATCTCAAGAACATTGCCATAGATCGAAATTAATGAAAAATAACTACAATATTAAAACTGCTGAACATGAGGTTGATGGAGGGCAGAGAAGGAATGAGGATGTGAGGACCAGCAGTTAAGTTGGGGTGAGGGCGAGGGAGGGCCAGGAATTTTTTTATTATTATTATTGGAGCGTGACGGTGAGGGAGGCTCACCGATTGGAAAGTGAGGGTGAGGAGAGCACCAACAGCTGGGCCACGAGGGTATAAAAAGCCTGGCCTTCTTCCAGTCGTTCTCTTGAATCCCTCTGGATTTGTTGCGACTGCTCGATCTTCATGATGGCTGCCCCCCGGAAGGATCCCAAGTTCTATGAAATGGGATGAATCATGGAATACGCAAGTGTCCAGGAAGTCTTCGTGAGAAGTTTGCCGGTGCGACCCCAAGCTTCGACGGCCCCTGTCGGTCGTCCGGTGACGGCGGAATTTTGGGGAGTGTGTGGTCAGCTGGGGTTCAACAGCGCTCGCCCGACCTGTGACGGATAAGTCGTCACCTTCTATCGAAAGTCGACGAACGAACGACGGGTCCAATTTCGCTGGAACAGATGCCGGAAGCAGCTTTCTGAGCTGCACTGCACGGGCCCGCAGCTCTCCAGGTGACCCCTGGCACCTCCGAAAGTTTTTTCGCAAGAAAGGACCGCCTCGGCAGCCCAAATGTTAAGCTGTCGCGATCGTATGCCTTTTATATAACCTACTGCATGGCCAAGGACGTTTCATTCAGCAGCACTAAGGCTGAGGAGGGTAACGATATCTGCAAGCAAACGTGCACCGACTGGTGCAATTACATCCGCAAAGTATGCTTCACCGAGCTCCAGTTGCAACCGCCGATGGGCAGTCCCGGTGAGGATATACAGGTTGATGAGTGCCTCATGCGGGGCTAGAGGAAGTATAAACACGGCCACCTTTTGACAGGTGGTAATGTTCCGTCACACAGGCAGAACAATTACGGCGGCGTGGTCGACCGCGGCACATGGAGTTTTGGCACGGTATGGGTGCCACAAAGGAACTGTGATACTTCAGTGTCGACCGCGAGATTCAGCGACACTTGTTGCCATCATCGCCGCAAACGTCAGTCCGGAGACCACCATCCTCAGCGACGAGTGGGCGGCTCACCAGTGTGTGCCGGGATTAGAGGACGGTAAAGGGGTAAACTTGAACTGATTCATAAAACTGAACCATACACAGTTTTTCGTGAACCCCGTTACTGGCGCGCACACGCATTGAGAGCGCGAGGCAAAAAGTAATGAACCGGCTGATACTAAGCGGATGGGACTCGGACGTCGCGTGGATGTGGTGGTTGTCGACCAACGAGAGACGGCGTTATAGAGACCCTTTCCTGCGATTGATCGAGGCCATCGAACGGCGCTACCCGATGTGAAATACGTGCTCCATCTTCAGCCAGCCACTTCTTCCAATGGAACTCTACAAGGTTTTCGATCGGAGGCTTTTTTTCCTGGTCCCTCTCGGAGCCACCAAAGGAGCTTTGGCTGAGCAGGCATGACGTTTACCATCATGTGACTGTCACCCTGTCCCTCTCTCTACACGGAGTCATCTGTGTGTTGATCCGGGGAAGCCGTTTGGCATTACAAACACACGTCGATGTTGGAACCGACAACTTTACGCTGATTCGCCAACTCAGCTTTGGTAGCGAAATGGCCTGCCTAGCTGCAAGCTTATTTCACCTTTGGTTTCCCGCTAATTTTCCACCGAATTCATGTTGTCTGTTGCAGTGAAATTTATAGCACAAGTGAACTCTGCTGTATCCACGTGTTCTTCGCAGAGCTTTGCGCAGAGTGAATGAACCGCCTCGAATAGGACATGGCAGTGGTTAGATCATTCTAAATGTAGGTAAATTCGTTCACTTTCGGCCTTGCGAAATCTAATGAAGTCTCTCTATCCTCTTTAAGGTAACTGATCTGCATTTATATTTTTGCACAGAAGTTATTTTGACTTCCCCAAACGCAATTTACGCCTTTGTCTTGCTCTCATGTGCCAATCGACATACTCCGAATGCGTAGCTCGCGCTTCAAGCAATTGACCCTTCTCCGGCCCAGTTCTGCGGCCGTCAGGATAAGAGCTTTTGGCGGGAAGGTTTACCAGGATTCCCTCGCATATTTTCTGCACAAATTCGCTCACAATACTGGTGTGGACTCTGATTCCGCCTACCGACGCGTTAGTCATCTGTGGACACACCCAGACACACCTCTACCCACAGTTAACATGACGATAGGACAATGGCAAACCCTGACGTGTTTTCGCGCTGAATGCCAGAAGGAGACAATAAAATGCGTACATCCATCCATCCATCCTTCCGAGGACCTAGAATATGCTAGCACCGCAGACAATTATTGTTCACTAGTTCGTCGCGTTGATGAAGTGAGAGACGTCATTTCGTGGAAAAAAACGTGACCGATCTTGGTGCTCAGTGTTAAATTGGGCCTTGATCATGCATGCACCACTTCGTGTTTCAAATGTGGTCAGAAGCTGTAAGTCCGAACAGCTCGCCTTTCAAGTTCACGGCCAGCGCTAGACCGTTGGAGCGATTTTCCACTCTTCAACGCTGTCCCGCTAGAAAGCCAATCTCGGCGGCGTTTGACGTTCAGTTGCTTTTTTGTGGGCCCCATAATGGAAAGCAACACCCTCAGAAACGCGCCAAATATCCTTCAGAAATGTAAACCTTGCTAATCTTTAACACTTTCACACCAGGCTGTCTTTAACAAACAAAGCAGGCTGACGCTGACAAAACAACTGAACACTCCAGTCGAAACCAAAACCCTCACGTCTTTAGGAATGTGTGGAATCGCCTTCACAGTTTCCAAAATTGTGGTAAAATTTTGAAAGAGAAACTTTCCAGTTGCTGGGACATTAGACACACATGACAGCCCTGTCATTGAATAAGGACTACACAAGACTCAAAGCTTATCTCATATATTATAGCGATAATATAATATATAAGGTGTATCTTACAGCGTTGTGTTGATTTTTATGGCGCATAAGCTACTAGTACCATGCATCAAGAACAAGGTTAGTTATTTTGTGCATAATGACTAAAACATTCTTTACGATGTAGCTTGTTTAGGAATATCGCTTCATTTAGGAAACCAAAATTTAGAAAATTTAGACTAGTCCAATTTCTCCTAGGATCATGCTGGGATGGAAACGGATCTGTTTCAAAAATTGTACAAAATGTGTTCCTCTTAATTCCTCGATTCTGGTGCACATGAAAGTAAAATGTGGTTTATGATTAGCTCATCTCCATACTCCTTGCATATTGGTTTGTCGTCTTTCATAAGTATGAAGCTGTGTGCCAGGTGTGGGTGTGTCTTTTGAAAAGATAACCAAAAATGTCCTCCATGATTTGTTTTTGATGACTGCATGATTTCCATTCCTCGATGACAGGTTTGACAAAGTGAACTTTGCTGTTTCTTTCAATGTTTCCAAAATCCTGCCAGTTCGCTCTAAATTTTCTTTGTGCATGCTTCCTGGTATCTCCACGCAGCATATTCACCGTCTGTAATTTAGCGCTGCGGCACGGTAACGTGGTTATTTTTTTACATTACCTTTCAAGACAGCTATCCCGCGTTCATAAAGTAGGGCCTCTGACGACAGGAACTCCTTGGAAGTAATAAAAATACATCAGACTCACAATCATGAGCTATCTAAGGTATGCGGTATATGTCCATCGCTCAGTGGAATGGTGTCAGCGTGTTGTTAGAACAGATCTTGTGGTAACAACAACCATTGTCTGAGGTGGTCATTTAATGGGCAAGTGCCATGTAATTGCACGCACTGACAGAACTCGTGACCATGTTATGTGACGATTCCGCCCTTGCACGCACATAGGTATACATTTCAGAATATGCAGTGCACCACATGACCATTTGCCACCAATGTTAGTGCGCAAATGGCTTTTCCATGCACGTTAACCAGTATGATTAAAAGATGGACCCTGTGCACAAGCCAAAAGTGCCAAGAGCCAAATGTCACAAGGCCACACGACATGGCAGGAGCTGCTAGCTCGAGCTTAGAGTTATAATTTGAGATATGTTCCGGGACGTTGCAGCTTCGAGTAAGAAAGGTTACTCCTAGGTCATGAAAGCACGTTTGTATAGTTCTGTGAATTACGAGGCTTACAGAGGTCTATGTCAGGTTGTCTTTCACATAACAGGGCAGCCTACGACCATATGCTACTGAGTATGTGTGAGATAACAGAAGTATAAATTAAGGAATTGGGATTAGGTTTGTAGCAAAGGGCATGTATATTAACCGGAATGCACAGTGGGGTCCGCAGACAAAAGCCATTACCCCTGGCGCATCATACCCTCACAGGTGAAGATAAGGTGCCTACCCCTAATTTTTGTCTGCTCAAGGCGTAATTTTCTTCATTGTTGCAGGTGAGGAAAATGTGAAAATGATTGCATCAAGCATGTCCGAGACCATCGTTAATGAGGATGCTGATCTCAACAGCGTAAAAAGATATTTCACAAAAGATGGGTGACCAGTAGTGCTGGCAACAGTTGAAGCTAAGCGGAAAGACATAACTGAAATGCAACGAATGCAGAGATACGTTGCAAGACGACCAGTCTGTGGTGTGCGACATCTGCCTCCGTTGGTTTCATCAAGTGATTGGCGAAAGCACATGGGTCGTGTGATTTCGAGAGAAGTGCAGTGTAGTAGCATAAAGGAAACCTTACCCATTAACAATTGGAGTGCAGTAATTGCATTGTTTGGTTTTGTAAAATGTTCATGGTTTCTATGCAAACATTCTGCAAAACTTCTTCCTAGAGAGTTTGCTGAAATGTGAACATAATGTGGAAGAAAGCTAGCATTTTTTCGGTATTTACTTTTTCTTGCATATATTATTTTTGTGAATAAAAAAAAAGAAAGAAAGGCTGCGGGGAGTCGAGCGGCCGAGAAGCATAGAACGAGTGCGTTAGAAGAATAGGAATGAATGAAGCTGGAATCGAAAAAGAGAAAAACACCTGAAAAAAAGCGACAAGCCTGGAAACTCGAGAACGCGATTACCGGGGCCTGAAAATGCCGCAGTGGTCGGGCACCCAAGTTGCAGCATTCGCGCGCAGTGGGTGCCCGCCCACTGCGGCATGCTCGGCTATGAGCAAGCCGACGACCTCGCCACAGCCGCACATCAGCTCCCTCCCAGCGACGATCTTCTCGCTTCGGAGGACGTGCGTGCGGTGGTCTATGACCACCTCCGTCAGCAACAAACAACACCTGGACCCACGCATCGCGCGAGGAAAGCGCATCCCTGCTGTCGGCGCGCGCTCATTGTCGCGCCTACAGCGTGCAATGCTCATCCGAGTGCGCGTCGGCTGCGTGTGGCCCGGGGTAAGACGGGTGCGCCACGGACTTTCGTCGAGCGACGTGTGTGGTGATTGCGGTGCAGTGGAGACATTGGAGCACATGCTGCTTCGCTGTACCGCATCCGCAGAGCCACGTCTCGAGATGCTCGCGGCTTATAGGGCGCTGGGAATCATCCCGGACAGCATCGAGGCGCTCTTGTGGCCGCGAGGCAGTGCGCGCACCCGTGACAGGGCAATGGTGAGCCTCTGTGCGTTCAACGAGCGGGCGGGCTTGAAGCCTCGCTTGCTCTTCGCCAGGTAGTGCGTGCGTGACCTGAACGCTCCGTGTGTGCTACTTGGACGTTTGCTGCCGGGCGCCCCACCCCGGCAGCTGGTGCATTGTGTCGCGCGCGCGATCCGTCTGCGACAGGACGCTACGTGCGCGCGACTATGTATATACATCAATAATACTATATATATATATTGTAAACAATTTAAGTGGCCGCTCGCGCGCAGGCATTTGTGGACAGTGCTCGGGCACTTGCGCGCGAGCGACGCGAACTCGTTGACCGTCTGTACTTTGTAAATAATGTACAAAGCTCCCCCAGTCCTTTCTTCCTATCGCTCCCCTCTCTACTTCCCCTCGCTATCCTCTCCCTATCCCCTTTTCTTTCCCGCCGGCTGCCGCTCAAGTGCTTCAGTTTTTTCGATAGCAGTTGCCGCGGCCGGCAATACTTTTTTCCTTTTTCTTGATTATTTAAAAATAAACCACTAGCACCACCGAAGCTTTTGAAGAGCTTTAGCTGTTTTCTGATGAGGTGGTTGCCACTTTTCTCTACGATAAAGGAAAGGATGGCACATGGCACGCCGTCACTGATACAGCGACATATCTATGAGAATGGAAACTCCCTTACAGCACGGCACGACAAGCGATCTACAGTTTCTAATACACATGCATGTCTTCCTCTCAGTCACATATCAGAGTTGTAGTATGCCTAATTTTCTTTTTCGTTGAAAGAACTTCCTGCCTCATCCCGATTTGAATGCTAGTATCTATAGTTTTTTTTTTTTTTTTTTTTTTTTAACAATCCTTATTTCCTCTAACAAGTCCTTTGCCACAAAATTAAGTTTCGACCTGGGAAAGTAACAGGTTGCAGCCAACCGCTCGACAACCTGTTTGGAGCAGGATGGCATGTAATGAATGCTGTTCAGAGCGTCCACGAATAAGTAAAAAATAAATAAATAAGTAACATTTATTTTCTTTATTTATTTTTACTATAGCCTCGATATAGCAGTATGGCATGAGAAATAGCTGATCATTCGAGGTTCAATAGCTCAGTAGCCAACGAAATGTCATTAACATAACTAAATGAATAAAGTGTATGGAATGACAGACAAGGGCTTTATGAATTACACCTACAAACGAGGGCGAAGCGGACAGCTGGTACTTCGACGTCAAAAATAAGTTTTTTCTTTTAGATATTTTCGTTTGGTTTGCATTCCATTCCAGGAAGACAAGGCGCTCATCTACGTAGCTGAAAGTTTCAGCGAATATTTGGGAAAATTATTAAAGTGGGTCAGATATCGGCCAATCGTCAGATGTAGGTTGCCAAGACTTTCGGCAGCTTCCCGTGTTTCCTATGTTGCGCGAAATGGCTTCATAAAATTAAATTTCTTTCCAGCTTATTTTAACTTCTTTTCAACAGTTCGTTATTCTCACATTCTTTCTCCGCCCTTTCCTTTCTGCCCCAACACCACCCCCGTCTTGCAACCCCGTCTTTACTCGCCCCCTCCTCCCCTTCAATCTTCTCGTTGTTTGTCAACTTTGCTGCCTTTCTCTGTCGTCACCCAGATGGTATTTCGGTCTCTCTTATCTCCGTGCCTAAGCTACCAATGTACCTCCAGGGTGTCCGTCGTAGGCGATCATGCTCCAGGCTGGCTTACCACATGGGTGCTTGCCCGCGCTGGGCTGGGTTTTCTATTCGCTATTTCCTCCATATTTATTTAGCCTGTTCGCCTTTGTTCTTTTCATGCTATTGGTTTCCTGTCTTTGCGCACTCTCTCCTCTTGTCGCTTTCCGGGATTCCCGCGTTCGTCTCGCAAAAATGAACGTTCGGATTACATTCCGTTGTCTCTCTTGCGTCGTCCAAGTACCGTCAATGGGGTGAACTTCGCTTTCTTCTTGCCATGTCGGGTGGTGTACCTACAATTGTTGCTACAGGATTTGCTGAGCTCAAAGAGATAGACAGTTTTTTTCGTGGCGGGAACCTGCGCAAAGGACGGCTGCTCTTAGATGCTGGTCAAGTGTACGATGTGAGACAACTGTTGCTCGATGATGGCTCGGAAATCACGGCGAAGTGCGTCCCACAAACCAGATTCAACGCATTGGCAAGAAGAGTGAAGATTAACGTAATTTTCCCTACCATTAATCCTACGTTTTCGAATTGTAAGTGATGTAATCGTCTCAGGTTGACAAGAACTGAAGTTTGCTTTCGGCTAAATGCGACTGCCAAGCCAAAGTGTCTGGAAAGTGCAAGCATGTTGCGGCTACTGCGTTATTTGTACATTCAGCCACCTGCGACAGCAAAACGAGTCGACCGCGAGCTTGGGGTGTTCCGTCGTCTCAAAAACATTATCCCAAGCATTCCGTGATTGGAGCTTCCCTAAAAGAACGAGGTCAGGGTACGTCATCGCTCTTGGTGTGAATTAAGTTGATCATAATATCAGAAAATGTTTCTAAAATCATAAAAATAAATCATTCAGTTCAGCTGCACCCACTTACGATTATGTTTTGTTTCAGTCCGGGCAAAGAGCTTCCCTGTATATTATGTCTTGGATTTTTTTTGGCGAGATTGACTGCGCACTAGTGGATACACTGCGTGCTGAATCTGAAAGTTCCTCTGCAAAGAGCCAACCAGACCTTACAGTTGACTGCCAGCCACTTGAATTATTTGACTAGGAAAGAGTGCACAATAAGTTTTGCTGTTTTGCTTCGGAACAGCAGGATAGCAGTCTGGTTTTAAAAAGAATCAACTTCATTGACACGTAAGGGAATTTGTCGCATGCCTGCTGTTTTAGTATAATTTTTTGATACGGCCGGATGCGGCCTAGTTTTAATCAGGGTGAAATGCTCTCTCATACTCATAGAACATGTGCCACGTCCGATGAACTTACGCTATGTGATTTATGTAGACTGTCCGACCCACTATTGCAACTCTACCAGAACAGCGTTGCAGTTTTACCAGACAATATTCCCAGTCTATCGAAACAAACAATGTTGAATAAAGCTGTTTGGGGAGATGAAAGGATCCCCAGAATTACCGCCACAAAGGTACCACTCATTTGCTTTGCTCGAAAAGACACACTTTCTTTTTTTTTTTTTTTTCCAAAAATCAATGGGCATTCATTAATCGACATTGAATTTTACAGGCACACATGATATTGACCTGCCCTGAGGAGCGGTTTCATGACCGCGCAAAGCGCATTGTAACAGAGGCGCCATTCACTCAATTCGATATGGCATCTCAATGGAGCCTAGAGCTCGAGCAGAATTCGAAAAAGAATATGACATTAAAGTCACACAGTTTGGTCTTGTTGTGTGCCCTGAGGACCCATGGCTAGCATGCTTCCCTGATGAAATTTTCAGGTAATATTTTGAATCAGTGCCCTTTTGAACCGAACACCCTTCTTTGTGTCCCTCTCTGAAGTCTAAGTTCCAAGTCTCAGTCCCCCTGCCGTCAAAAAGGAAAAAAAAAAACTCCCTAAATTAACTCGCACAGCATTTCAGTGTCCAATACGGAGCGCGTTTTACAGGGGCCAATCATTGAGATGACTTCAAGATCGAAAATGACCAATGGCACGCTGTCACTCCACTCACGAGCACAGCCACGGCCGGTCTCGAGGAAGAGCGCTCGAGAACGGCCGTGGCACAGCATGCATTCCACTCTCCCAATAGAAAAAAAAAAAAGACAAACACGATCAAACGTAGCGGCCACGCTATAAGAGCCATCGGCGGAGAGCGACCGAAGCGGAAAAAAAAAAAAAAAAGGAAAGGATCAATTAAGCATCCCCTTTTAGGCGCGCAGGCTCGTACGCCTTTTAGGCCCGTAGCCTTCCCCATTCTACACTCTCCGACCGTCCCAGGCGCCTTCTCCAGAAGGACCAAAATCGCAGTGTGCGGACAATGCGAAGGGAGCGCGACACACAAACCACGTGGCTGAGCGCGCGCCTACTTCCAAGGTCTTTCCTGCCGGCTTTGCTTTAAGGCTGGTTCACACTGGCGACTCGCGGAGGTCGCGCGGCTCGATTCGTCACGGAAGGGGAGACCGGCGACAATCGTCGATCAACAGGGAGTGTTCACACCGGAATGCAACTCGCTTCATGACAAACCCCTCTCCGAACGAGATTTGAACGAAGGCCCGGCTTTCGCGCCTTTATGGCTTCTGCTACGCGCGCTCGGGGTAGATCAATTCGGACTCATTTCGGTTATGAATATGTGAAATTATCAGCGAAGAACTGGATCTTATGGTTATTCCCATGTTTAGGACTGTTTCGAGCGCCAACGCGCTATTGTTCGACGAAGACGGAAGCGGCGGTGGTGTGTGTGCTGTTGTTAGCGTTCTCGCGAAATAGCAGATCACGAAATCGCCTCATGCCCGAGCGTCAAACACATGACCAATGATACGAGTACAAACGTGAATTAGTACGCTTCACTCTCGCAGTGCTCCTTAACGTCTGTGCCCAACAACTGCGGGCGCAGTAAGTCGATCATGCACACGCGCGCGTGCACTCTTGAATTTTCCCGCCTTGGAAGGAGGCAGAAGCGCTGCGGATTGGCTCGAGAGCTTTGCGACTTCAAGTCGCGTCGCAAGAAATCGGTCAGCGAGCGACTCCTTTGCGACTCCCTCAAACGGGTCGCTGGCGACTCGTTCGGGTCGCCCCCTCCGTGACTAATCGCCCCCTCCGTGACGAATCGTGTCGCGCGACCTCCGCGAGTCGCCAGTGTGAACCAGCCTTTACTTCAGTGCCCGGCGGCCTTTTGCAAGCAGCATATGCCTCAAAGTTTTGCGACGGCCGAACAATTGAGGTGGGGGGAGCCATTAAAAAAAAAAAAAAGAAAAAAAAAAACAAGATCTAAAGACGCCGACCAAAACACCCTCCGTGTGTGCAGGTGTACATGGCCCACCCAGCCCGACAGCCCGCAAACCTAACTTATGCTCTGAATACAATATATAATTGGTCGCTATACTTTAATTTTTCTTGCAGTTTTAATTTGATGTGTAGACATATGGCCAACACTTACCGCGCCTCTCCGCAATGTGATGAATTTTACAGTTCTATGCTCACTGCTCTGTGTCGTCGTTTGTGTATTCGTGTAAGCCCCCCATATGCCACTACACTTTTTCCGGGAGCACAGACGCCGCAAACAATTCCAAAGTCGGAACTTCACTCGTGCTTTAATCAGTGTCATATTATTTCAGTTTCTGTAGCGTATCTCTAACTTTTACTCGAAGTGACGCAGAGGTTTGCCTTTCAGCTTTATGAGAAAGGCTTTGAAGACTTTGTGGATATGGAAAGTGATATGGTGGTATAAGAGCACTCGAAGTTGAATCTTGTCGTCGACACCGTCAGTAAAGACGCACCATCAACGTCAGCTGGAGTCAGGTAAATGAAAAATATATATATATATTTGCAATGCCCCCTTTTCATTGCACGTATATCATAGTAGTAAGAGTTTGGAGCCTTCTCATGCGGGCTGCGTTTTAGCGTCACCATTCAATTTTGGATTCATTTAGCACTGAACAGGCACGAGCCTCAACTACTAAAAATGAAGTGCTAGTACCGGCTACCGGAACTGACATTTCAAGTGGAAACTCAACTCAACGAGATTTCAGGGAGGAAGCCGATCACGTCGGACGTCCGCCACAGTAGATTCATGCTGACCTGCTCTCCTATGGACCGCACGTATGCAATATTTGCATTGCGTGATTATGGTGCGTGGGCGGACTTCTTCACACGAGCATCACAGTTGACATATCACCGCACGGTGATGCACGCTGTCGGCGGCAAGGTTCTCTCAAACTTGTGTCCCCGCTGCGGAAAGAGGTTTTCACGGAGGAGCAGCCTCAACAAGCACATGATGACGCACACGGGCGAGAGGCTCTACACCTGCTCGCAGTTTCACACCCGTCCGCAAGCATTTGCTAACGATTTTAAAGCAGCAAGACTGAAATAATGCCTGTAAAAACAGGGAAAAAAGGAAAGCCACCATAAAGAGGACTTTTTCAGAGCGACTGAAAACTTAAATGTTAAGAAAGAAAGCCTTCTTCTCTCATTTCTTAATATATTTATTATAACTGCACTGTTTGGATAAATCTGCGCGAATATGACTCATTGTTTCGTACACACTATCGGAAGCAGCGACTTCTCGTGCCTAGAAACACGCTATATACAGAGTTCAAGGACATAAAGTGATGTTTCTTCATAATATATAGCTGTGAATACAAGTAAATCAAGATAATAACACAGCTGCAAAGGTGTTTCTAATCTTTTATCATATCGAATAATGGCGCAGTGATTAAACGGTATGGGATGAAATTTTCAGTACTTCACTTATCAGCTTTACCAGTGGAAAACTGCATGCAAGAGGGTCTCAATACCTGTGCTTCACATATGCCCTTATGGTGACAAAACAGGTACCCAGGAGCCTTGTACTCAGAGGCGGCAAAACATCTCGTATTCAAGTACCCGGCGCTCAGGGACAAAACTGGAACTGGATATTGTTAAGGATGGCGACAGCGAGACGGGCGCGAGAGCTGCCGCTTTCAACCATCCAGACAAGAATTCGCGATCGAAAGGGGTGGAGGGGTCAAGAACTGCGACAGCGAGATTCGGCTGTGAAGGGCCATTACAAAACAAATCCGGAAAGGAATGCAGCGTGTTCGGCCGGACGGCGACAGCAGTCAAAGTCGGGCCAACGGAAAACAGAGGTTCAAGTGAATCCCGGTGTCTCCCACATGGGTCAGTACCCTCAAGGCGGCCACGTGGTCATCCCCTTCGTCTGGCCGACAGCGCGCGGCGGCCCTTGCAACGCCTACGGGGGTGCCCAGACCAAAAGGTGCTGCCGAGCTCCTCTCTTGCCATCTCCACTACGCTTCTCCAATTCGTCTTGCCGACGGCGCACAGTGGCGCGTTCGACATGGTTCGAAGCGGGGGGGCCCCCGACAATGGGACGCTGACAGACGCCGATCGACGCAGGTGTGTCCCAGACTATGAGACGCCGGCAGTCAGCCAGCTCCTCGTGTGCTGGCTGCCCTCGGCACCGCCACAACGGCTTCCTCCTCACCCTCAAGTCCGAACTTTCGAGGGGGCGGGTCTGCAAGAGTAAAAGTGCGCTAATGTGGGTGACATTAAAGCGATAAGGAGATTCTATCGACGACTAGCCCGCCCTTCACCTAGGGAACTGGGGAACACGGACCCTTTAAAACTATTTGTGTGTGCGGGCATCATCAGTTCTTCTCCGAAGCTCATTCCTAGTACTAACAATGTAAATAAACCAAGTTTTCGTCTTTCATCTCCAAACTCCTTGCTCAGCGGCACTTCTTCCTGGGTGGAGCGGGCGTCGATGCCGGCCAGGATCCTTCCAGCGGCACCCGAGTCCCACCTCTAACAATATGTAAGTAAGGTTTGGAATGTTTTAAATTTTAAAGTAGTATTGCTGGTCGTGAAATACATTAATGAGCGAGATTTTGTATTTTATTTCTAGTGGTATTCCTAAACCTGTTGCGATCGAGGGAAATGCAATGTTTTTTTGCTTTTTTTTAGTTGCCAGGGGTCATGGCAAATCGCCCTCAACAGCCGCACAAAAAATTAGAGACAGAAAATCTTCGGATTAGAAGAAATTGATGCCAAGAGAAAGGAGGTGAAGAAACCCGCCGGCACTATAAGCACTGCGACGACGAGAAGGCCTTCCTTACTACTCTGGTTAGATATAACTAACAAGAGCGGTAAGGAATTGCTCTGCTTTCATTTCGTAGAAGCATAGCATGCTTCGAACTGGGGCTAGACAGGAAAGCACATATGGTGCAGACAATTTGACTCTCATGGCGACTCTTTATATTATATATGCAACAGGCTGAATTCATTCGTTATTCTAGATTGTGGATAATTTCTTTACTTTGTTCTCTATTTTCTGCATTTTGTATTACTCTTACAGGACATCCCGCTAGATGAGGGCGAAGATAAAATATCTGTCCGAGCGCATAAGGACTATATTAAGAAAGAGGGAAAGAAAAGGCAGCACAGAACGCGGCACGTCTACGTGAAGCCATGGAGGGGACATACACAGAGCGCAGAAAATGGATTCGCTCTACACATGCGAAAGTAAAGGAGGTGTTGGAAGAGTATCAAACTTGAGTTGACACCGAAGAGGTACGCAATACTTGACCATCTTTAAAGAGGATGTGAAAAAATATTGGTTCTATTGAATATATATGCAGTTTAATGTAATCAAAATCAAGGTATAAGTTATTGCCTCTCGCATTAGAGCTATAGAAAATAGGGACGAGAATAAGCAATATTTACGCAGAAGTCATTATTGTTTTTCAGCTGCACGCGGAGTTCACGCGGCTTCCAGGTCAGAGTGCCAAACAAAAATATTTTGAGCTTTTTGGAAAAGCATGAAAGAGCACTGCTTCAGAAAGGCCAGAAAACTAAAAGTGCGTCAGCACTCATCAAGCAATTTAAAATCACGCTCGCAGGAGCGTTCGATGACGAAAGAAAAAAGTAAGCGGCAGAATTTCTCAACGGAAAACGCAGCTGATCCGTAACTCACTTTCCAGTGGCGGTAAAATCCTGTTTTCAGATTGCTCCACCAGCGCAGCACTGAATCTCGTACCCTTCCTGGTGAAGGAGAACCCGAAGCGGATATTTCGGCAGGTAAATTTTGATATTGTTAGGTAAACTTAGAGACATGCTAACAGTTATTCTGCTCTTTCTTTTCGTGCAGAACGAAAACAGCAATTATCCCGCAGTGTGCAACTGCAATCCCTTTGAAAGGCTAAGGGTTGAAAGCCAAAACTTCATCTACGCACTCGCATGCATGTTCGAAGTGCACTGGATTTTCAATATCCACTACAGGAGCGACCTTTGGCAAACATTTGCTGTTATAGAACACGAACTGGGCCTCCCTTCGTGCCTGAAGGCCGGAATCCTGGCCACTAGGCTTATCACTCTGCGACCACCCATAAGTACATTGGCCACGTGTATATAATAGAAAATAAAAGATGATTACTCTTTTTGACACCGGTGCCCTATATTTTATTGCTGTGCTGCGTTAGCACAACATTTGCAGCTTAATGCTTTTGTTATCAATCAGGAAAAAAATGCAGTACAGAACTCCAGTGCAAAATAACTGTGGAAGAAGCCTCGCGGCTCAAAAGTCCGCACTATACAAACCGAGCGGGAGTGACCCCTAACGCCAGAAGACATAAGCGACATTCTTGGTTGCTTAGGGTACTGTCAGAATTGTTCTTTGCACACTTCAGAACCTGTACTAGGTGACACTTGCCAGTGATTCGCCACAGCATGAACGCAGCCGGCGTGATTTTTCAAGGTTCACTGTTATCCTCTAGAAATTCTGATTGCTAAGCATAAATTATCAACGCGGCTTGACACCGCCGAAACGGATGCAGAGGAGGGTAGTTTGCGCCTACTTCATCTCAAGAACATTGATATAGATCGAAATGAATGAAAAATAACTACAATATTAAAACTGCTGAACATGAGGTTGAGGGAGGGCAGGGAAGAAATGAGGATGCGGGTATGTGAGGACAAGCAGTTTGTTAAGTTGGGGTGAGGGCGAGGGAGGGCCAGGAAGTTTTTTTATTATTATTATTGGAGGGTGACGGTGAGAGAGGCTCACCAATTCGAAAGTGAGGGCGAGGAGAGCACCAACAGCTGGGCCACTAGGGTATAAAAGGCCTGGCCTTCTTCTAGTCGTTCTCTTGAATCCCTCTGGATTTGTTGCGACTGCTCGATCTTCATGATAGCTGCCCCCCGGAAGGATCCCAAGTTCAATGAAATGGGATGAATCATGGAATACGCAAGTGTCCAGGAAGCCTTCGTGACAAGTTTGCGACTGGCACCACAGTCGTCTGAGGTGCGACCCCAAGCTTCGACGGCCCCTGTCGGTCGTCCGGTGACGGCGGAGTTTTGGGGAGTGTGTGGCCAGCTGGGGTTCAACAGCGCTCGCCCGACCTGTGACGGATAAGTCGTCACCTTCTATCGAAAGTCGACGAACGAACGACGGGTCCAATTTCGCTGGAACAGATGCCGGAAGCAGCTTTCTGAGCTGCACTGGGCTCTTCAGGTGACCGCTGGCACCTCCGAAAGTTTTTTCGCAAGAAAGGACCGCCTCGGCCGCCCAAATGTTAAGCTGTCGCGATCGTATGCCTTTTATATAACCTACTGCATGGCCAAGGACGTTTCAATCAGCAGCACTAAGGCTGAGGAGGGTAACGATATCTGCAAGCAAACGTGCACCGACTGGTGCAATTACATCCGCGAAGTCTACTTCGCCGAGCTCCAGTTGCAACCGCCGATGGGCAGTCCCGGTGAGGATATACAGGTTGATGAGTGCCTCATGCGGGGCTAGAGGAAGTATAAACACGGCCACCTTTTGACAGGTGGTAATGTTCCGTCACACAGGCAGAACAATTACGGCGGCGTGGTCGACCGCGGCACATGGAGTTTTGGCATGGTATGGGTGCCACAAAGGAACTGTGACACTTCAATGTCGACCGCGAGACTCAGCGACACTTGAAGCCATCATCGCCGCAAACGTCCGTCCGGGGACCACCATCCTCAGCGACGAGTGGGCGGCCTACCAGTGTGTGCCGGGATTTGTGGACGGTAAAGGGGTAAACTTGAACTTGAATTATAAAACTGCGAACCATACAAAGTTTTTAGTGAACCGTATTACCGGCGCGCGCACGCAGAATATTAAGAGCGCGTGGCAAAAATTGAAGAACCGGCTGATACTAAGCGGATGGCGCGTGACTGATGGCCTCACGGACTCGGACTTCGCGTGGATGTGGTGGTTGTCGACCAACGGACGACGGCGTTATAGATACCCTCTCCTGCGATTTATCGAGGCCATCGAACGGCACTACCCGATGTGAAATACGTGCTGCATCTTCAGCTAGCCACTTCTTCCACTGGTACTCTACAAGGTTTTCGTTAGGAGGTTCGAAGCTGCTTTGCGGCTTTTTTTTTTCGCGGTCCCTCTACAAGGTTTTCGATCGGAGGTTCGAAGCTGCTTTGCGGCTTTTTTTTTTCGCGGTCCCTCTCGGGGCCACCAAACAAGCTTTGGCAGAGTAGGCATGACGTTTACCATCATGTCAATGTCACCAATGTCCCTCTCTCTACACGGAGTCATCTGTGTGCTGATCCGGTGAAACCGTTTGGCACAACAAACACACGTCAATGTTGGAACTGACAACATTACGCTGATTGCCCAACCCAGCTTTGGTAGCGAAATGGCCGGCCTAGCTGCTAGTTTATTTTACCTTTGGTTTCCTACTAATTTTTTTCCCCGAATTCATATTGTCTGTTGCAGTGAAAATTATAAAACGAGCGCACTCTGCTGTATCCACGTGTTCTTCGCAGAGCTTTGCGCAGAGTGAGTGAACCGCTTCGAATAGGACATGGCAGTGGTTAGATTATTCTAAATGTAGGTAAAGTCGTTCACTTTCGGCCTTGCGAAATTTAATGAGGTCTCTCTATCCTTTTTAAGGTAACTGATCTGAATTTATATTTTTGCACTGGAGTTATTTTGACTTCCCCAAACGCAATTCACCCCTTGGTCTTGCTCTCTTGTGCCAATCGACGTACTCCGAATGCGTAGCTCGTGCTTTAAGCAATTGACCCTTTTCCGGTCCAGTCCTGCAGCCGTCAGACTAAGCACTTTTGGCGAGAAGGGTTACCAGGACTCCGTCGCATATTTTCTGCACAAATTCGTTCACAGTACTGGTGTGGACTCTGGTTCCGCCTACAGACATGAGAGTCACCTGTGGGTAAACCAGACACACCTCCCCCCACTCTTAACATGACGATAAGACACTGGCAAACCCTGGCGTGTTTTGGCGCTGGAGGCCAAAAGGAGACAATAAAATGCGTGCATCCATCCATCCATCCATCCTTCAGAGGACCTAGAATATGCTAGAACCGCACACAATTACTGTTCACTAGTTCGTCGCTTGTCCATGCATGCACCACTTAGTGTTTCGGATGTGATCAGTAGCTGTACGTTCGAACAGCTCGCTTTTCAATTCCACGGCCAGCGCTAGACCGGTGGACCCATTTTCCACGCTACACCGCTGTCCTGCTAGAAAGCCCCCCTTGGCGGCGTTTGACGTTCAGCTGCTTTTTTGTGGGCCTCATAATGTCAAGCAACACCCTCAGAAACGCACCAAATGTTCTTCAAAAATATATATCTTGCTACTCTATAACACTTTCACTCCCCTCTGTCCTCAATAAACAAAGCAGGCGGACGCTGACAAAGCAACTGAACACTCCAATCGAAACCAAACACCCGCACGTCTTTAGGGATGTGTGGAATCGCCTTCACAGTTTTTCAAATTATGCTAAAATTTGGAAAGATAAACTTTCCGATTGCTGGGACATTAGATCCACGTGACAGACAGCCCTGTCACTTGAATAAGGATTACACAAGACTGGAAACCTATCTCATATAATGTAGCTAACCAATAGCTTACAACGTTGTGTTGATTTTTATGATGCATAAGCTACTAGTACCATGCACCAAGAACAAGGTTATTTATTTTCTGCATAATGATTAAAACATTCTTTACGATGTAGCTTGTTTAGGAACATCGCTTCATCTAAGAAACCAAAATTCAGGAAATTTAGACTAGTGCAGTCTCTCCTAAGATCATGCTGAGATGTAAAGGGATCTGTTGCAAAAATTGTACAAAATGTTTTCCTCTTAAATTCAGGAGTCTGGTGCACATGAAAGTAAAACGTGGTTTATTATTAACTCATCTCCATACTCCTTGCATAATGATTTGTTGTCTTTCATAAGTATGAAGCTGAGTGCCAGGTGTGGGTGTGTCTTTTGTGAAGATGGCCTAAAATGTCCTCCATGATATGTTTTTGATGAATGCAAGATTTCCATTCCTCAATGGCAGGTTTGACAAAGTGTGCTTTGTTGTTTCTTTCAATGTTTCAAAAATCCTGCCATTTGGCTGTAAATTTTCTTTGTACAAGCTTCCTGGTATCTCTATGCAGCATATATATCCCTCTGTAATTTAGCGTTGCGGCCAGGTAACGTGGTTATTTTTTTACATTCCCTTTCAAGACAGCTGTCCCGCGTTCATAAAGTAGGGCCTCTGACGACAGGAACTCCTTGGAAGTAATAGAAATAAGTGAGACCCCCAATCATGAGCTATCTAAGGTATGCGTATATATGTCCATCGCTCAGTGGAATGGTGTCAGCATGTTGTTAGAACAGATCTTGTGGCAACAAAAACCATTGTCTGAGGTAGTCATTTAATGAGCATTGAAGTGCCATGTAACTGCAGGCACTGACAGAACTCGTGATCATGTTATGTGATAATGCCACCCTTGCACGCACATAGGTATACACTTCAAAATATGCAGTGCAGCACTTGACCATTTGCCACCAATGTTAGTGCGAAAATGGCTTTTCCATGCATGTTAATCTTTTTTATTATTACGCAAGTTCGCCCTTCGGCATAAGGGTTTAAATATATTGATACAGGCCTGTGGCAGCAATGAATTCCAACAGCTCTCGGTGGTGTGGGCCATGTGTCTATACCCCTGTGTCTGGCGGTCTGGTAGGGTGGTAAGAGTGGCTTCTAAGGTGTGTTTTGCGGGTCACACGAAGACTAGGACAAGTTGTTAGGAAGTGGTCTAGTGTGGCCTCCATAGTAGGGGCTGAGCAGAAAGGGCAGTTCATGAGAGCAGTCTGAGTGGTTCAGGAAGATTTTACAACAGGCGTTAACGCAGCACCCACACAGATTCTTCTCAGCGCCACCTCCTCACGGCGAGTTAAACCGCCGGGAAGGTTTGATTCACACGGTGGAATTAAAGCACGCGTGGAGCGGCGAAGAAATTCTTTTGCGGGCACTACGGCATCTCCTGCGGACAACTTTAACATAGGCAGAGGATATGTAACTTTCTGGGAACAGGGTGCATCATCAGTTTCTGTGAGACGGAGCGTAGTGTGGGGAGCCCACACCACACACACAGGGCAAGGTCATGTTTGCACAATTCTGCAGATATCGTTGATGATGTCGGTATTAGCTATACTCCGTAATGCTCGGACTGCTTGGCTTGATTCTGTATGCAAGATCAGAATGGTCGGGAGTGCAGCATATAGGCTGTCTGCTAATGTAAACAAACCGTCGCGAAAGCAACGAGCTCTGCTATTAGAGAAGGAAGGTGTGTTGCTTCTGTTCTATATGAACATATGTGGCGGATTTCAGCAAGCAATGGACAGATGAGGGTAGTATGTAAGACCTCATAGTCAGTGCTTGCGTTTACATGCATGTTAATCAGTATGATTAAGAGATGAACCCTGTGCACAAGCCAAAAGTGCCACGAGCTAAATGTCACAAGGCCACACGACATGGCAGGAGCAGCTAGCTCGAGCTTACAGAGTTATATTAGAAATACGTTCCAGGACGTTTCAGCTCCGAATAAGAAATGTTACTCCTAGGTCATGAAGGCACGTTTGTACAGTTCTGTTAATGTGAGGCTTCCAGAGGTCTACGCCAGGTTGTCTTTCACATAACAGGGCAGCCTACGACCATATGCTAAGTTGTAGATGTGAGATAACAGAATCATAAATTAGGGAATTAGTGATTAATTTTGTAGCAACTTGCAAAGGGCAGGTATACTAATGGAAATCCACAGAGTGATCCGCAGACAAGAGCCATTACCGCATAACCTTACAGGTGCAGATTAGGTGATGATGATGATGACCTCAGACAAAAAGACACATACCCACGGCGGGGGATTGGCCAGGGTGCCTTGTAGATTTTAAATATATATGTTCAAGGACTGGAGTATTCAGATAAATATGGATATTTAACTAGAATTTGGAAAAAATAAAAAGGAAACTAAAAGGTAATGAAATTGTGTCTCCCCCTAATTTTTGTCTGCTCAAAGCGTCATTTTTTTCGTTCTTACAGGTGAGAAAGATGTGAAAATGATTGCATCAAGCATGTCCGAGACCATCGTTACTGAGGATGCTGACCTCAACAGTGTAAAAAGATATTTCACAAAAGATAGGTGACTAGTAGCGCTGGCAACAGTGGAAGCTAAGCGGAAAGGCATAATTTAAATGCAACGAATGCAGAGATATGTTGCAAGACGACCAGTCTGTGGTGTGCGACATCTGTCTCTGTTAGTTTCATCAAGTGATTGGCGAAAGCACATGGGGCTTGTGGTTTTGAGAGAAGTGCAGCATAGTAGCATAGAGGCAACCTTACCCATTAACAATTGGGGTGCAGTAATTGCATGGTTTGGTTTTGTAAAATGTTCATAGTTTCCATGAAAACATTCTGCAAAACTTCTTCCCAGTGAGTTTACTGAAATGTGAATGTGCAAGAAAACTAGCATTTTTTGCTATTTACTTTTTCTTGCATATATTAGTTCTGTAAAGGAAACCAAAGGCTAGAAGGAGATGTAATGGCATGCATTTTGTTACTTGACCCTGCTTTTTTTTGGCTCAGTAGTTAGAATGCTAGGCTGCTGAACCCATGGATGCTGATTTGATTCTGGCCATAGCAGAGGCATTTCAATACAGGCAAAACAATAGGCTGTCATCCACCATGCGGTGTTAGTGCATGTAAAAGAACCCCAGGTGGTCGAAATTATACCGGAGTCCTCAACTGTTTCATCCCTCATAGCCGTAGTTGTTTTGGGAAGCTAAACCAGATATTATATATCACGTTGTAGTCTGAGTAAGATGCTATACATTTTCAGTTCATCATAAACAAAATGACCAATTTTTTCTGCATAGAGCAGCAGCTGTTGTACAATTTTATTTTAGCCTTCATGAAGATTATCACACTGGCTCCATATGGCCTTCTGTCTACCCTTGATATGTGTGATAATCACGCACCCGATTATGTATTTGTCTAAGGGCACCTGTGCATGCATGGAGAGGACCATAACTTTCCATTTGTCAGAACTAAAATACATGATTTACATCATACCTGTAACTCGACTGCCAGCTATGTGAACTGTCCAGCATTGATACAAGATTCAAGGAACTGCAATTGGCAAATTAATCCAAGCAGAAAACCATGCCAAGAACTGTTTCCGTTTCGTCTTCAACAACTGTTTGAGAACTACGATTAGCCAAATGTTGCACAACAAAAATGTGAGTTTATAAAATTTAAAAAACGACATATCCTACCTGTGGCATGTACGGTTTCACATCCTAAAATGATATATGCAGCTATGAAGAATACTGTAGTGGAGAGCTGCAGATTAATTTGACTGCCCGGCTTTGTACTCTGCGTTGACATCTCGCAGCAAACAGGTTCGTTTGCATTTCGCCTCCATCAAAGTGCGGCTGCCATCACTGGGATTAAATATCACGGCCATGGGGCAAGTAGCCTAACGCCCCAATGAGATGTCTCAGCGTGTACATACAGTCGTGAGCAAAAGTGGTATACTCCACGTGCTGCGAGAAAACTGCCAAGCAGATTTTTTTGACAGAGAAGCAGTTATTTCTAAAATAGGCATAAGGTACCCCCCTTGATATACTTGCCACCTTGAAAATGCAATTATTTCTCGCAAATCTTTTTATACAGCAAAAAATTCAATCGTTGCGGTTTGCACGGAGTGTACTACTTTTGCTCACGGGTGTACGTGCTATACACGTCAATCTTCCCAGCATTACAGCTGTCACATGGATGGCAGATGTGCGTATCCATCTTGTGTTTGTTTAGCATGAAAAAAGTGTACCATTTGTGTTTGTTTAGCATGAAAAAGCAAAAGAAACTAAGGAAAAACAAAAAAAGAACGTAATACATTGAAAAAGAAGAATTCATTATAACATAAAGCATATTCGTTCCTTTTTAATGATAAAGCGAACTTCGATAGTAGTACAAAGCCTAAATATTTAGGAAGGTGCTGTGCCTGGCAGCTATTATTTTGCGGAAGCCTGAACGATTTCACACGCAGTATAATGCGCATCTCGGTGATGTGGGCTGGGCACTTATTTTTCTTCCCACTCCAATATGCCAAAACTTTATCATGTGCATCCCCGACAGCTTTTGTGCAAGGCCAGGTTGAAGTATTGCCATTATTTTTTTTTTTTTCAAAGCTTCAAAACGTGCAAATGTAAACAATCGGCAAGTACTTTGCACAAATAGCACATTTTTCGAGTTTTAAGCCCAGTAGTGCCATCTGATAACAAATTGTCGACGACTTAATTTCGTCTGACTGCACAGCGCATGTCAACAAATTCCCACGACACTCGATCTCTTTACGCAATAAACACTGATATGCACATGGAACAACTGCGATCATAAATGACAGGCCCGGACATCAGCATGATCATTACAGCACTCGTAGGACATAGATCGAACATCACGGCATATCGCGGAAAGCACAAACCGGCGCCTACACCTCCAGTCGTGCAGCAAACCAGAATGGTGTGATGCTTGGGCTAGAGACACCGGCGGTGCCCAGCTTTTTCAGCGCCGCTTGTACTATGTACAACTTGCAGCACCTCAATGCACATTTAAACCTTAATGCGAACAGAAATGGACGCGTTACGTGACGCATCTCATCACAGATGGGAGTGAGGAAACTGAAGAATCAAAACTACATAACTACCATCGTAGACGATAATCCCCATAATAACGAGGACCAAATGAGCGGGCGTGCGGGCTGGCCGTTATCAACATCGATTACATGCGCTTGCGCTCTGGTAGTGCTTGCCACCCTGCCGCGGTCCAACTCACGTAAACCTATCCTCATGCCATCATGTCTATCGCCGAATTCTAAGCACTATTTGTTGTGACACCAGATGGAAACACCGAACACCGACATATGTGGCGGCTGCAGGTCTCCGTCTTCCCAGCCAGCAGCGACCTTCTAAGAGCGAAGACGACAGGGAGCCTCGAACACCTTTAGCCATAGCCTTAATTTAAGAGCGTCCAACAAAAAATATACTGCGTTTTAAAGCGAAGCAGAGACAAGTCAGGGCGAATTCCAATGTACAGCACCATCTCGATTTTCACTGTGATCTAATTGCGAAAAGCCAAAACCGTTCACGCACCAAAAAAAAAAAAAAAAGAAAAAAGAACAGCATGAAAACCGCGGTCGCATTGAGCGGGCGGGAAATAACTTCCGAGCTACAGAATAGAGCATTTAAAATAACATTATCTGCTGACAGCACGGACAAATGAGCGTGCCCTAAAGTGTTGTGCCACTCACGTGAGCAGAGAGAGCCTGGGAAGATGCAGCATAGTCACGGGAGCACGACGACTTCCTCTTTGTTCCGTAGGAAACATTCGCTGCTACGCCAGGTCATCACTTTGCGGCTCCGACAGCAAACGCACGTGTATCGGCGACGAAGTCCACTGCAGTCGAGCAACAAATGGCGCCAATTTAACGAGCACTAGCACCAAATATGCGCACTGCACAAGGCATCCCAGGAATGGAAGCTTCCTTGCCGCCACGCCTGTCGTGATTCGTGAAGCGCGACTGTCAACTTCTGTCCATCTCTATTCGTCCCATGTTGCTTGTGTGCCGCCTCGCCTTGCGCTGCTGAGGAGTTGTGGAGAGAAAGGAGCAGCGCGGAGGAGTGAAGAAAAGACCCTCGGCGGAACAACTCCTTGGGCGGAACTGGCGGAACACAGCTTGTCCGGTAGCATAGCTACCATGGCCTCCACCATACCGATGACTCATTTCCTCCTCCTTCGCTTTCCCCTTCCCAGAAAAAAAGAAAAAAAAAACACGCACCGTACTGAATGGGCGGCGGCGCGCGCATTTCGGCGCCGAGGGGCTTTACTTGAACAACTGTTCTCCCTCTCATTTTTACTAAGCACGGCCGGTCTCGAGGGAGAGCGCGCTTCAGAGCGCGCGCTCTCCCTCAAGCCTCCTTTCCCTGCCATCTTCTTTTTTTTTTTTTTTTTTTTTCGGAACGGCCTGCCCGTTTGCAGAGAACGTCCAGTCTTCTGGTTACTAAAATCTTCGAGTCTAAACGTTCCCTAGCCGATTAGGGCGCTTCCACGAAAGATACAAGACTAGAATAAGACAGAAAACGAATACTTAAATAAGACTGATTAGTCCAACATCGCTGCCCGCCTGTCTAAGCCCAGGTGTTCGCCGGACGCGTGTTGCATCTCGAACGCGTGTTCCGTGACGGACGAATCTTCTGAATACGTTCAGCGAGGAGCATTCCGCTACGGGCGGAGTGACTCAGGATGATGGTATACGTTCCGGCTTGGAAGAGGACCCTGCTTGGCTGTTGTCCCTGTCACACACCGCATCAAAAACAACTATCCGGAATCATGTCCCTGTCGTCCGGCAACATGTTCGGAAACTTGGGTTCAAAAATTTAGCAAAGCCCTTGTCACCCCGGAAACGCTCCTGCTCTCTTCTGTGTGCGATTCCTGCGTGCATGCACACAACCGTGTACATCGGATACGCCCACGCTGCCAAGTTGGATGTGTTTGGCAGTGAGGTGTGGGGCGACAGCTGCATTCCATGCACTGCAGCAGTAGCTTTGCTGATGTTCTGCGCCGTCAATTCTGGCTCAGACGGCGCATGCACACGAGATTAAACGCGCCGTCGATTCTGGCTCAGAAACGTGCTTGCACATAACGTTTTCGCAGTTCTGAAACGATGAGTGCGCAACAATTTCAAAGTAACAACGCAGCAGTACTCTTTCGTTAATCTTAGTTCTTAAGACATCCGGGCGAGGAACTCGTGCTTTACCTGTGAAGTCCGATTGTAAACTTGCAGCTATCTCTTCAGATGATCTATCCTTGAGCTTTCTCTAATGATACATTCCATGCAGCACAAGGGTGGCCTCTCACTGGCCAAGTTCTTGTCTAAAAACGGCGATGGCACATGCACTTCTCTGCCGGCTTCTGCGCAGACCGCGTGCTGGCTTTCGCACACAGCTCTGGTAGGAGACCGGCCACCACCGTTCGAACCAAAGACGCAACTCACGAGAAATTTGCAGCACTGCGAAAGGCTGGAGCGGCCGGTCGAATCGAGATACTACAATAGGGAATTGGGGTCCTTAACGCCTTCAGTAGGAGCCCAATCTGCCTTTTGCGGGAGGATGTGGCGCCATCATGAGGGAGCGGGCAAGAAAGGCTACCGGATTGGATTCGTGAGGCTTCATGAGGCCGTTCGACCGACGGTGCCTTTAAAGGGCAATAGTGTAACGAAAGACATATTTCAGTGCACAGTGACGCAATGTGTGATGTACTGCTCTTTTCCTTTAACTATCTATTTCCCCTGTGGCGTTGACAAACGCCTGCCCTGAGTCAAAAGGGATCAGGACTTCTCACTTACTTACTTACTTACTTACTTACTTACTTACATACTTACTTACTTACTTACTTACTTACTTACTTACTTACTTACTTACTTACTTACTTACTTACTTACTTACTTACTTACTTACTTACTTACTTACTTACTTACTTACTTACTTAGTAAACATATTGGACAGCAGTGTAGCAGACTACGTGAATGCGGACCGTACGAAATGGCCGCGCCAACGCAGGTAGAAAGCGAAAGCTCCTCCATTTTGCCTTCGGAGCGGAAAGTAGGGAGAGTTATTGCAGTATCATGTTCACGCAGTACTAGGAGGAATGTTTCAGCATTTTCACAATCCACTCATAACGCACGCATATACTGTCTTCGTATTGTACGAGCCTCTAGCGCGGGCTGTGTTCGACGTGACAGAATGAGAGGCTCAGCGTGCAAGTTCACGACAGGCTTAAATTTATTGTAAAAAAAAATAAATCGAAAGAGCGCGGAGGCAGACAGAGAGAGAGAGGGATCTCAAAGGACAAATCAGCCAGGGGTTTGTTGATGCTGCAGAGCTAGGTGAAATCGTCTCCTCTCCTGTGACTTAGGAGGGGCGCATATGCGGGGGGAGTCTTGTTACCGAGCGCAATGCGGTCGGTCACCGCGGCGCCGGCATGATGCAATGAGCGTCGTTTCCTCCTCGTGTCGTCTACAAGCGTGGAGCCTACAAGTACATCTACGAAACTTGGCAGAGAGCTAGGCACTTATCCACACCCCTGAACAGGCCATTGTCCTGGCCGGAATGCACAACAGAAGCCTGCTGGACACGCGCGGCATTTTTCTGGCAATGGATGATTCAGCGCTGTAGAGTGTTTTTGTCCCCAGAAGGGATGTGGTCGCAGTGGTGAAAAGGTTCTTGATGCTCAGAAAATGGTCATTCTGTTGTGAAAACATCCACAACCTTTCTGCCTCCGCCCCTATTTCTGCGGAATCAACGACCTGGTGACACATGCGCATCTCCTACATATCGGATGCGCATGTCGGTCAGGAACAAACGCTGTTCTATGTCCAGAGCGCTCCAGTCCGCAAGCGAACGAGCATGAACGCACCGGTAGACTCATTTGTGCCGGGCGGTTTCCTTGCCGTTGCAAACGGTTGGACGAAGACGACGACTTTCAAGATCCCTAACGAAGTGCAGCTGTTTGGGTACACCGAAGCAACAAAATCCGAATGCTTTGGCGAGAACGAAGGCGTACCTTTAAAGTACAGAAAAAAAAAAAAAAAACGTGCATCATGCAAGAGTATCAAATGCGTCATATGCTTAGAGTCGAAAAAACAGATACTGCAGGTATTCTAAAGGAAATATGCATGATGAAAAGTACCTACTGGAGTTTGCACCATGCTGGAGGCGCACCAGTGATAGCTGCAATGAGAATTTCTTCGGTGGGTGTTTGCTTTATGTGTGACGGAGCCTGGTGGCGATGCATGCTGTCGTTTGTTTTATGTATATGCGAAACTTCCAGATAACGGATATCACAGGCGGCTGTATGCGTTAGACCGTAATATTTAGCATGTTGTATCGTGACTGCCGCCTGACTGACAAGAAAAAAAAATACGGCATTTGTTGCGATGCACGGCCGTTCGCGAGCCTCATGAAAAGCTCAACCACTCGGCTCGCGAACGGCGGTACATCACAATTAACAAACGCTGTATTTTTGTTTTTTCTTGTTAGTCAGGCGGCAGTCACGATACAACATGATTCGGGACCCCAAGGAGGCGGAGCCTTGAGATGAGTATGTGTCCAGAGCCAGATACGTGCTCGCCGTCGAAAAGGGGCACGCATTTTGAGCTCCCTGGGCCCTGCCACATTGTTCACAATGAACAGTCTTGTGTACCCCGCGTAGGCACTGTGGAAGCTACAGCCAAACTGGTTTCCGAAAGTCCGGCGAAAAACGACTTCACGCTGTGAAGAAAAGAGTTCCGGGGATCAGCAGGTTCTTCTGATTGTTCCTTACCCCGCCTCCGCGATTGGCCCTTGAGGTTCAGTGTCCAAAATTCCGATGTTCACTGGAGGGGCAACCTTATCAGGACAAAAGAGCGTGCGTCACCTTTGCGCTGTGCTGTGTCATACGGCGAGCGAAGGAATCAATGCCCACTTTCCTGAATTCTCGGAACTAGAAAGGATAAGTGACCGCGGTCGAGTATCACAGGCTATACGTGGTTCCGCTGGTAGCCAGCTATAGCTGGTCTTTTGTAAGTTTTCCACTCAACTTATGCTCGAAAGCATCGTGTCGCACAATGCTGCTGCAAATACGCCTGTGCTGCATTGAAAATGCGTAGTGCATGGTGTGCGGCGTTGCGGAAAACATGCATGCGTCGTGTTTCGTCACAAAACTGCCCGAGAAGGGGCGATTGCAACCACCCGACAGCCTGGTGCAGCAAGTACGAAATACGCCGAAGCGCTGGGAAAAGAAAGAGCCCTGGTAAATTATAGGAACGATAGAGCTAGCTCTTGGGGCTGTTTGTGGACCTTAAAACTGTAACAAAAGGGGGGTACCAGCTGAAACAAAAGACGCAAAGGAAGGATATAAAAGAACCTGCTGAAATCAGAGCGAATGAAATAATTATGAATGATGACATGCCAAAATTACGTCTCCTGCATTATTAATAAAGAGCACGACGACGCGGTGTACGCATTCCGTTATCTTCACCTTCCAAACCGATTAGCCTATCCTTGAAAATTGTAAAAAATGAAGAAGGGAGCATGTGTGTAGAGCAGTAATATCAAGCAAATGAAAACCTTGGTCGAGGCGAGAAGGGTTATTTACCGCCTCCCGAGGGCCCGTAGAAAAGTGCATTTATAGACCGTTTACAGCGAGTAGTTCAACTCTTCCCTAACAGGTGGCGCCACTAGGACGGCCGTCATTGCTGGCCTTCGGAACGCATCGGCGCGCAGTGCTAAACTGCTGCTGTGTATCTTGTGTAAGAATACCAGGTGACTTCTAAACAGCGCTGCTTTGATGCAGGTGTTATCTGTATTATCGAAGTATTCTGCGAGGAAGTAGAGCTAATGACCCTGTTGTTTATTGGCGGAAGAACAGAAGACGATAGGGTGCACATTATGGCCTAGGCAACTGTTTTTCTGGGAGATGTATCACGAGTTCATGTTCCTTTCTGGGACAAGAAAGCGCCTGTGAATTGAAGAGAATGGCTATACCTCACGCCCCAGCTCGTTTTAGCACCGGCAGTAGCCATGGCAATGCGAGAACGACCCTGACGTTTTCTCAGGAATTGGATATTGAGTCTTTGCACTGCTGCCGAGTTTTTTTCGCAGGGCGAGGTACCTTGACGTTGCTATTAATGTCTATGCAGTTATACGAATTGATTGCGCAGAGAAGGAAAGTTAGTGTGGGCATGTAAGTGAATCTGTGTACTTTAATTAGGTACTATTTCCTAGGATATGCGGGATCGAATCTCGGCCTCGGCGGCTGCTTTTCGCTGGAGCCAAAAACCCAGGCGCCCGTGTTTTGTGCGATATCAGTGCACATTAAAGGGGATGGGAATTTCCGCAGTCCTCCACTCATAGTCTGAGTCGCTTTGGGACGTAACACCTCACAAACAAAACCAAACTTTAATTAGACAAGTACTGCTGAAATACATGTAATAACTGCATGCTTTTATGAAACTAATGCACGGGCCAATGATGAAATTTACCATGATAAGATTTTTTTATATCCCCGCTTGCTTGGGCTGCGTACCGTGCGTTCTGAATTCCGGTGCAGTTTCCAGTCACCTTCGCCCGAGCGCAGGTGAACGCCGCTGAGCGCCTGATGCGGCCTTCAAGCAGCGTAATAGTTTTTTGAAGCCAGGACGTTTACAGGAGATAAAATGATATCTTATCAATTGTCGGGGATTACACGCGCGTCCATATTGAGCAGTAAGTATTGTGCACAAAGTTAAATGAACATTCATAATGCGTCTCAGCCAGCATAGTCTGAGCATGCGTTCGCCCTTTGCGCAAGAAAATTAAAAAAAAAAATAAGTTTGAGGGAATAATCAGTTTGTAATCTATTCAGTTTTACAGAAAGTCACGTTTTCCACAAAGAGCACTAGAGAGGGAATTGATAAAAAAAGCAAAAAAAAAAAAGTCGACGGCTGATGGGTTTGTCGAAACGTTCTGAAAGCCAATGCAGACATTTAGGAGGAC